>NW_013665854.1:547967-555581 GCF_000517525.1 Limulus polyphemus | reverse complement strand
ATCACCACCCACCGCCAACTCTTGAGCTACTCTTTTACCAACGAATAGTGGGATTGACCGTCACATTATAACGCCCCCACGGCTAAAAGGGGTGATTGTGTTTGGTGGGACGGAGATTCGAACCCGCGACCCGCAGATTGCGAGTCGAGCTCCCTAATCACCTGGTCATGCCGGGTCAACACAGATTTACCCATTGCATTATACCCGGTTCTAGATGGAGACACCCGTGTGTGTGTTTTCTTATAGCAAAGTCATATCGGTCTATCTGTTGTGTCCACCGAGAGATATCGAACTCCTGATTTTAGCATTGTAAATCCGAAGACGTACCACTGTCCCACCGGGGGACATTGTAAATCCGAAGACGTACCACTGTCCCACCGGGGGACATTGTAAATCCGAAGACGTACCGCTGTACCACCGGAGGACGGAGACACTTGAATAAATTACATTGTTTTTGTAATTAAGCACAAAGCTACATAATGGGCTATCTGTGCTGTGCCAACCACAGGTATCAAAACTCGATTTTTAGCGTTATAAGCCCTTAGACTTACCGCTAAGCAACTGAGACTGTACAAATTATGTACTAACAGCCGGACAAAACGTTTCAAAAATTATTTAGTTACGATAGAATGTACAAAATGTAGCTTTTAGAAGTATATTTGATACTGAGATAAAAATGATTTAATTAATAATAAATTTTCCTAATAAATGAGAGTACTATTTTTTCTAAACGTACTCATGTTTAAAATTACAGTACTTTTAACTAAGTTTTTAACAGTATTAGTGAAATAATATGATATTAAATTTTCCCTATGGTAGTTACATTAAAATTTTTGGTGAATTTTTAAAGAATCCAAGGTGACTTTTTTAAACAAAATTTTAAATAAAATTTTTGAGATTCAATTAATGACGATGCGAGTTAGCAGAAACCTAAGGCTTCAAAGTTATTTTTATTTCAAGGGGGGAAAAAAGCGATTCTTTACGTCTTGTGTTCTTGTCGATGATACTTGTATCAAAGGAAGAGTTCAATGTTGCCAAGTCCACCTTTAATAAGCGGAATTGGGTTTATTTTCATAAAAGTCGCTTTAATTTTTTAAGATTGCATTTTTTTGGGCTTGTTGTATTCCGAGGTCGCTTATGTGGGCTTTCTTGTTGTTGTTGTAATAGCTGACTGTGGTTGACTGAGTTAATGAATAGCCTACACATCGTTATAATTTAAGAATCATCCTATCCCCACTCCTGTTCAATAAATTAGAAAACACCCACAATCGTGAACTTTCTGGTTCGCCCACTTGACATATTCTATATTCCAATTAGGCTTCGCAAATTGTCATTTTGAGGATAAACCATAAAAGAGTAGTTTTAAATGTCAGTGCCGCGTATTTTTCTCGCGAGACATGATAACATTGCGAGAGTTCCTTACTATACTAGCCTTTACAAACATACAATATGGGATGTATATAATCTGGTCGAGGTCAAAGATTGCAAGTTTGTGGTATATTTGCTCGTGTTCATAGCGAAATTACAACTTTTATTTGAAGATGACTGTTTTTGAAACTTATAAAAATAGAAAGTTGTCAATCACGACTATTTTAGGTTTTATTCCTCTAATTACACACCAATATACGTCGAGTCGATTGATTTCCTAATGTTTTAGTGACTAAATGAGCTGACTAAAGTTCAATTATTATTTAAAATCAAATGTAAAATGACGTTTCAAATTCAGTTTTTGGTAATAAAAATTGCCGTTAGGGTATAATAATCTAAATAAATAACTCAGTTGTATTTGAACAAACGTTCATTCGACTTAAAAACGAGGAAGTATTAGATAAACAACGTGTTATAGCTGAAACTAAACGAAACATTACTGAAAAACAACAACAACAGTCCACTTAAATATTCATTAGATGTTTTATGTTTCTTAGCTTTCAATAAATTCATATAAAATTAACTTCACATATTCTATATTTCTATATCTTAGTACTGTTTGATGAAAACATTAGAAATGAATCTTAAATAACAGAGTTAACTGTTCTGTGAATAATTTAAACGTAGATTAAATGACACTTTAAAGCGTTGGCCCGGCATGGCCAGGTGGTTAGGGCGCTCGACTCGCAATCTAAGGGTCGCGGGTTTGAATCCCAGTCCCACCAAACATGCTCGCCCTTTCAGCCGTGGGGGCGTTATAATGTGACGGTCAATCCCAATATTCGTTGGTAAAAGAGTAGTCCAAGAGTTGGCGGTGGGTGGTGATGACTAGCTGCCTTCCCTCTACTCTTACACTGCTAAATTAGGGACGACTAGCCCTCGTGTAGCTTTGCGCGAAATTAAAAAAACACAAACAAACAAACACTTTAAAGCGAAGTAAGTTAAAATACCACATACTACAGCTGAGAATATGCTATTCAGAAACTTATATAAGGCGTGAGCACAACGTAAAACATATCTGTGTATATAGTCCTGAGAAAAAGATCCGAAATTGAATGACAGAATTATTATCAGAACAAGTGAAAAAAAAATCTAAGTCAAACGATTCAATTCTTTCTGCACTTCACTTTAGCTAATAAAGGGTAGTTATTTTATTGAATAATTAAAATAACATTTTGTTAGGGAAGTTGTTGTTTTAGCGCAACGCTAGACAATGGGCTATCTGGGCTCTACTCTCCGGAAGTCGAACCTCGAATTTTAGTAGTGTAACTCTGTAAGTTTAGGATTGATCCACCGAAGGACGTTTCGTTGTGTAATACACTATAAATAGTTTATGTGTCTTCCTGTACACCCATCTATCCTATCTATGTTCTTATAAAACAATTAAGACAAAAACTCGTTAATTTCAAAATACCTAATAAGTTTTTCGGATGTGATTTTCAAATACAAGTAATTTAATTTAGAAGGCAGAGACGATATATAAAGTATGTTTGATTGACATTTCATCTGCGTCATAGCTCTCAGTCAATAAGAAATAAATAAAATGAAGCAGACAAAACACCCCGAGAGAAATAAGTTTCCTCCTTCTGACGTTACTGAAAAACTCAACCACTTTTTTGTCTACCTGATTGATTATATTTCCATGACTTGTATAACTGTTCTGAACTAATCCTTTGACCATTTGATCCAGAAAACAACCAGTTTTTGTAATAATTCAAAGTTAATTCTTGTGTTAAACTTGACGACCCTATTTTAAACCGTTATTAATTTATTATTTCGAAGATCGAAAAACAAATAACTCAACGTTCACTGAACCTATCAACCACTTACTGTTAACAAAGGTAATAGTAATAGACTCGAGAGTAAGGTCCATGCAAGTTGGTCAGTCATGATTTGAACCTTCGTAACAGTGGACATTAAGAGTGGAATAAAGCAAACAAACTACGTGTCTTGTTCAGCAGTTACTGTAAAGGGATATAATTATTCTGACATTTGTTTTTACATAATAAAGCAATATATCTTTACTATAATGGAAACATGGCCATGTAAAAATATATGAATAATGCAGATGGTAATCTTTTAGAACAAATTGCAGAATATATATATATATATTTGCCTTGATCATTTCCATACTAGAGGTTTACTCAGATCATACGAGTCCAGTTAATCAAATTAGAATGGATTGTTGAATTCTTGCTTTTTAAATTAAACTGGTGGATATATTAAAAATAAAGATCTTATGTTTGTTTAACATTGTGAATTCAACAAATAAGTTATTACTGATGGTACCTAATAGTTAAGAACAAGAATCCATTATGTGAACTCGAGTGAATTAGGTCAATTATCCAGTGCATCATTTTAGAAGAAAAATAAATCCCTCGAAACCGAGGACATGCAGATATAATGACTTATGAATTTACTGTGTCTGTTGTAGGGAGTAATATTTTAGATGGTTTCCCATTTTCTTCTTCAGCAGGTGTAGATAAAAGAACAGAACTTATTGTCATGGCAACGGATGCTACCCACGAATCCTCAGATTCCTAATCCACCAAACTAATCACTAGGCCGTTTCTGGCCCCTCAAAATAATGTTACTATAAAATTCTTACTTTATTTTTATTCAGCTCAAGTTTATTATAGGGAATTGATTGTAACATTTGAAAACTGAGCAAAAATTATCGTCCACAGTAACAAGTTTATTACAGGAAACTGAATATAACACTAGAAACTGAGCAAGAATTCTCAACCGTAATAACAAGCTTATTACAGAAGACTGATTGTAGCATTTGAAAACTGAACAAGAACGCCTAACCATAGAGCAGGACAGATATTACAGGCAGTTTATTTTAGTAGTGATAAAAAAATAATTTTTCATTTTAGCATCACATGTTAAACAAGGAATGTAAATGTCCACATCTAGGGTATATTTAGGTAATGTTTAAGTTCTTATTTCGTGTTTTTTGCTTTTGTGTGTTATATTTAGAGTAATTAATTAATTTGAGATTCGTTGAATTTGTTAGCAAAGATCAACACAACTGATAAACTCTATTCCTGTTATACAGGAGGTTAATTGCATTTGATATGAATGGTTTGATAGGCTAGTGAATTGGCATTTCGCCTGATATACGGGACACGGCGCCATAGGCAAGATGTTTCTCACCTATATGTTTGTGGCAAACTCCCGATGGTTTCATAATTCAATAATCTAACACAAAGGATACAACATTACGAAGACAAGCTAATTTAATGTTCTCAGTAAGCCGAAAACTCTAATAG
This sequence comes from Limulus polyphemus, assembly GCF_000517525.1. NCBI lineage: Eukaryota > Metazoa > Arthropoda > Merostomata > Xiphosura > Limulidae > Limulus > Limulus polyphemus. Next base: position 550,878 of record NW_013665854.1, on the reverse strand, counting down.
CAGAGCGTTTAAACCAGTAGATGGTTCTGAAACCAAATCCACAAGCCTATCTGAATTAACACACCCGACCGCAAAATAAAAGCTATGATTTGAAAGAGAATTTTCCGACTTAAAAGTTTCACGTGATGAAGATTGGTATATCTCATGGTAGCGTTAGCGAATTAATAAGCAAGGTACATCATGAGGTGGCGAAAGTTCATAAGCCAAAGGTTACAAGTTTTTAGACACATTTCGAAATAAATGGCTGGTTTCGTGTGAAGGATGTTTGAGAAAACTAAAATCACAGCAATCTTATTTGACCACATACTTGTCAAGGCTCCCCATGAAGCTCCATTAGACTTTCGTGTCTTTGGACTGCTTAAACGTGGTTTTAGGAGCTGATTTTCATGTACAGGAGGAATTTTGGTGTTTGTTCAGACGTGTGTGTGTTAGGTTGCCCTCGCCGTCCTTCACATAACCTTGTTATAATATAAATTGTGGTATTAAATAATAACGTGTAATTATAACCATCAGGGTGAGCCACGATTGACATCAAGAGACCTGCTACATCGTTCTTGTAAACCGCTATTAACCTCAGTAGCTTATAAATGTTTCTGTTAGATATTTTGTTAATTCATAGACGTTTTTTATTTACTTATGTTTTCTACTTTAGAAATATTTTTAAAGAAGTATGATTTTGTCGATAAGAATAAACACAAGCAAAACTTTTACTATTTAGTGTTTTCAACCTGCAAAGCACCTTATGCAAGAGATGGACTAATGTCGATAAGAATAAACACAAGCAAAACTTTTACTATTTAGTGTTTTCAACCTGCAAAGCACCTTATGCAAGAGATGGACAAAACCCCCAGATCGTTGCCTACACAGATACTCTTAATCCAGAGCCCCCCAGTGGCACAGCGGTATGTCTGCGGACTTACAACGCTAGAATCCGGGTTTCGATACCAGTGGTGGGCAGAGCACAGATAGCCCATTGTGTAGCTTTGTGCTTAATTACAAATAAACAATAAACAATAAACTTAATCCAGTAACGGGGTCGACTGTTACTTTTATACTTTGCCCACCTGATATGCGGAGGATGTTCAATGTTATATGATAGATTTATACCGTGGACCTTTCGATACAAAGCCCGACACTCTAACCATTAGACCAATATATTTTGTTTTGTATGAATTAAGCCCAAAACTACACAATAGTCTATCTGTGCTCTGCCAACTACGGGTATCGAAACATTTGATTTTTTAAAACTGTTGCATAACGATAGTTAAAAATACTAATAACAGGAAAAACCATAATATTTACTTGATTGCATATAAAAAATAGATATCAACATGACTGACGAATTAGCTTCAGCAAAGACTTCTGATTAGTTAATAGGCATGTTTAAATATACTGTTTATGTAAGTCTGTCACGTTTACGCATGAAATAAACAATTAATCTAATGCCACGAACGAAACACCCTGCTTAGTTTAATCTAGTGTTTTATTTGTGGACGGTTATAGCTGTAAAGTGATATCATGTATACAAGAAGTAATATTTCATTAAGAATAGCCTAAGGTAGTAAAAAAAATGGTACTCTGAGGCGGAAGATTTTAAAAACCACCAGGTGGCCACGCTGTTTTATTCTTTTACTTGACAAGTTACTAGCCAATTGTACCAAGAACTCCTGAGAAAATAATGCTCATTCACGGACAATTTTAAAAACCACTAGGTGGCCACGTTGTTTTAATATTTTACTTGACAAGTTACTAGGCGAGTGTAACAAGGACTCGTGAGAAAATAATGCTCATTCATGGACAATTTTAAAAACCACTAGGTGGCCACGTTGTTTTAATCTTTTACTTGACAAGTTACTAGCCGATTGTAACAAGGACTCGTGAGAAAATAATACTCATTCACGGACAATTTTAAACGCCACTAGGTGGCCACGTTGTTTTATTTTTTACTTGACAAGTTAGTAGGCGAGTGTAACAAGGACTCGTGAGAAAATAATGTTCATTCACGGACAATTAGACATGAGTAAATATTTGATTAATCTTAATGAAGTGTCGATCGATATTTTTAAAACAATAATATTCTCGTCACTAATTGGAGAAAAAAGAAAAACAAATCTTGCACCTGGAGGTTACAAAATCACTCACATAGTCTAAGAACGAACTAATTAACTTCACTTGGCCTAAGAGCGTTGTTTTTTATTATGATTTTTATTAGTTTCTCTAAGAAAAGGCTTGCTACTGATTTGAATAACCAATAAAATTGTCAGACATTATTAAAACAACTTTATGAAATATTGTTAGCGTACTTGATAAAAGTTATTTTAATTACTGTCTGCTTGGCATTGGATAACAGGACGCCAGTAAGCTTACAAAAACTAATTAATACAAATCAAACCAATGATCGTGTTCCATCTTCGTGCGGTTAATATTAAACAATTTATTTTAGATTTAATGGTTTAATGAGGGCTATGTACGTTTTCAGATTCAAGGTGTCTGCTGCATCTTGGATAACAGTCTGAAAAATGGATTCGAAATAATCTTTAGTATGCTACTGCATGAGCTCTTTTTTTTTCGTATGGCTTAAGACATCGAATATGATATCTGTGTTCTGAAAATATTTTTTGATCTCGAACGACTTTTAACAACCAAAGAAAAATCGTTATCGCAGAAATCTTGAGTTATATGCTTTTAATGTATGTATGTGTATATATATATTCAGTTTGCCCCAGAAGAAGAAAGATCCACCTTTCGAAAGCGCTCGGGTTATAGGGTTTTTATTCATTTCTATCAAGACTTCTTGAACTTACGTGTTTTTCTAAGATCATGTATATGTATATATATATATACACATACATACAAACATTAAAAACAACACACACACACACATATATATATATATATATATATATATATA
>NW_013665854.1:524191-546971 GCF_000517525.1 Limulus polyphemus | reverse complement strand
TATATATATATATATACAACAGCATATATACAACACTGTCACAAATATTTTAGAATGAGAATAACATATTACCCCCCCCCCCCAGTGGCACAGCGATATGTCTGCGGACTTACAACGCTAGAATCCGGGTTTCGATACCCGTGGTTGGCAGAGCACAGGTTGTCCATTGTGTTGCTTTGTGATTAACTTCAAACAAACAAGAACAAAGAATAACACATTTGTTCATGAATATAAATACTCCAATTTCAACTAAAATTTAACTAAAATATTGAAGTCTCACTGGTTGCTAACGTCGTTCAATGTGCAACTCCATAATACTGAGAACCAATGTTCACTTTTAAGGTCGTCTCCGGTGGGTCAGCAGCAAATTTACGGATTTAAGGTGTTAAAATCCGAGATACGATTCACTACGGTGAACAGAGAGTATTGTGGAGCTTTGCACTAAAAAAATAACAACTCCTGTGGTGTCAATTTGGTTATTATTTCACTAAAACATTCACACACGAGTTTTTTAATATCCTATGTATGTTTTGCACAGTACATTATGTTTTAATTAGTTTTTTAATGTCCTATGTATGTTTAACGCAGTACATTCTGTTTTTTTTTTCTGTCTTTTTGAGACTGGTGTGTGTGTTTCTCTTTTCATACAGTATTCGATTTTCTTCCTTTGAAACTGGTGATTTCTAGTAAAACAAGGGGAATTGTAGTTATGACGTTACGATATTGGTTCTTACAGAAAATCTATAACATTTACAGTTTTTGGACTCGACTGCAACACAAGAGGATTTTTTTACTTCCCTAGAATCTGTTTACAATAGTATTTCCTAGATTTAGAATGCGTTTACGGTGACATTGTCCAACCTTAAAATGCGTTTGCGATTGTATTGTATAGGTCTAAAATGCGTTTATGATTACATTTTCCAAGCTTACGGTGTGTTTACGAAGACATTTTCCAGGTTTAAAATGCGTTTACGATGACATCGTCCGGGTCTAAAAGATTTTTACGATGACGTTGTCCAGGTCTAAGAAGCGTTTACGATTACATTGCCCATCCTTAAATTGCATTTACAATGAAATTGCTCTTCCTTAGAATGCGTTTACGATAACATTGCGAAGGTCTAAAAAGCGTTTACGATGACAATGTCCAGGTTTAGAATGCGTTTACGACGACATTGTTCACGTTTCATCTGCGTGAAGTTTTCTCTCTCTCTCCCTACTACTGTTATTCGTAGTTTTTAATTCATCCTGGTTTAACTTTATATTTTAAAACCAAAACTTCACTATAATTATCCCACTTTTGCCATATTAAAAAACCATTGTGAAGGAAAAATACATAAATTTGTTCTCTTTTGACAATTCAATTATGTCATGACCTAGCCTGCACCATGCGTACCGCATTGTAAGTTACAATAGCAATCATATTAGAATTTGGAGAGAAATTTGTAAGCACAGTTAAGACGTTCATGGAGAATGCTATGTAATGAAAATTTATACATCTTTGCAACACTAAACTACAACGTACACAATACAGTTAATTGAAGGAAGTATTATTGGCCATTATCTACAACAATATACCACACAAGGATATAGTGATAAAAAAACATACTAAAGTATTTTTGCATTCATGCCGTAAATAAAACATATTCTCATGAGATAAGTCAAGTCATTAACCCATAGATCACATACTTATAACATAAGTTTCCCATGAAACCATAGCAAAGATATATCATATACCATAATAGAAGTCCATTATGAAGCCATAGCAAAGATATATCATACACCATAATAGAAGTCCATTATGAAGCCATAGCAAAGATATATCATACACCATAATAGAAGTCCATTATGAAGCCATAGCAAAGATATATCATACACCATAATAGAAGTCCATTATGAAGCCATAGCAAAAGTATATCATACACCATAATAGAAGTCCATTATGAAGCCATAGCAAAGATATATCATACACCATAATAGAAGTCCATTATGAAGCCATAGCAAAAGTATATCATACACCATAATAGAAGTCTATTATGAAGCCATAGCAAAAATTTATATAATAAGATTAGTGTTTGTGTGTCACGTAAGCCCCCTAAACCGTTGACCGCACCGACTTCTAAGTGGTACCAAATGAATCGTCTCGGTTCCGAGGTTTCCACAAAGATAAACACGTAAAGCACGTAAATAGTTAGGGCTACTAAAACTGTTTGTAACTTGGTTGAAGAAATAAAATTTGTAAATGTGGGCCGTAGGCCCACGAGTTCGCTAGTATATTATATATTCATAATGGAAGGTCATCATGAAGCCGTAGCAATAACGTATCATATGTCGTAATAGAAGTCTATCATGAGTCATAGCAGAAATATACATCTACATCACGAACTATTTTATTTCGAAAATGTAAGCATCCAATATTAACTAAGAATAATTTTCAATGGAGGATAAGTAACCACATTAAGTTTTTTCTGGATTACCAAAATATTTTCAATAAATATTTGCTTCTGATTTAAGAAAAAATTGTCGGTATAGTAAAAAAAAAACAACTTTCCATCCGTCTTTATAAAATAACAGAGAAAGAACAACGTGTACTAGGAGCTAACTCTGTGCTTCTTTAATTACGCGAATGTGAGGCATCGTTAGACATCAATTATCTAATTACTTTCGATGGGATAGGCTTGTTAATGATCCTTTGCAATCTGTGAAGATGAGAAAGTAGGATGGTGAAGAAGTGGTCGAAGAATGTAATTTAAGTGAATTTACAGAGTACCAATTTTTCATCAAATTCTTTATTATATGGGCCCGTGAAATCCTTTGTAATACTGATTTTAGATTTTATGAGTGGAAGACAGAATGTTGATGTAGTTTTATAAATAAATAATGTCTAAAAAATGTGACGTATTCAACCAAAGTTATAGCAAAATATATCACACACCAAAATAGAAGTTTACCATGAATTATAGCAGATATATACCAGTTTTTCATCAGATTATTTTTTATATGGGCCTGTGAAATCCGTTATAATACTGATTTTAGATTTTATGAGTGGAAGTCAGAATGTCGTTTATAAATAAATAATGTCTAAAGAAAGTAACGTATTCAACCAAATTTTAAGAAAATGTATTAAGTAAATTTACTTACGTGACTTCGCTACATGAAAAATAAATGTCGCAAATGTTACATGCATGTACACAAATAATCATATTAAAAGATTATCACCGTTAACTGACGACGAAGAAGAGAGTAGCATTAACCAAATTCTCCCTCTCTAGCATACTTTTCCAATGATAATCCTGAATCGCTAAATAGGATTTAGCACAACTAATAAGAAAAGAAGTTTTGAGATAAAAGAAATGGGAAACACGTGTTGCATAGATTACTACATAAAAGGATTTACTGATATCGCAAGTCTTGGGTTTTAGCCCGCACTGGCTATTGTTGTTCATCAAGCAAGACATTGTTTTGTCATAGTGTCTTTGGGGGAGATAATTTGGTTTGTTTTGAATTTCGCGCAAAGCTACACAAAGGCTATCTGCTCTAGCCGACCCTAATTTAGCAGTAAAAGACTAGAGGGAAGGTAACTAGTCATCACCACTCACCGTCAACTCTTGGGCTACTCTTTTACCAACAAATAGTGAGATTGGCCGTCATATTATAACGCCCCTATGCTGAAACGGCGAGCATATTTGGTGGGACGGGGATTCAAACCTGTGACCCACAGATTGCGAGTCAAGCACCCTAACCACCTGGCCATGCCAGGCCAGGGGGAGAAAGAGATGATATTAAACGTAGCTTTTGTGTAATTTATGATAATATTTTTTTAATCTTATATCTATTTCTAAGTAAAACCAGTTAGCTCATTTCCCAACTTTTGACAGATATAAAACAAATTAAATGTTCATAAGATAACATAATGTTTAGCGGAAGTGACGTCGCTCACATCATTAAAATCAATAAGAAGAAGACTGATATTTGACAGAACTTAAGAAAGCTTGTTAGGCCCGGCATGGCCAGGTGGTTAGGGCGCTCGACTCGTAACCTGAGGGTCGCGGGTTCGAATCTCCGTCACACCAAACATGCCAATCTCCACCTTTGCCTGGTCCCAAGTCCAGGATGAGAAAGGGGAGGGTTGGGCAACTAGCAACTCCACCCCGTAAAAACCAACCTGCTACAAGTAACTGCAACAACACCTTCCGTTGGCGAGGTGTTGTTGCGGCCCTATGCTCCACTGGGAGTTTACAGGAATGAAAACAAAAAGATAAAGAAAGCTTGTTAAGATAACGAAACGTTTAGAGGAAGTGACGTCACTCATATCATGACGCTTGTAGGGATGAAAGTGTTTAATGTGTCTTTTGCCACGACAAAACCTATTTACGTAGGAACTGGTCTAAAAATTGTGTATTCATTTTTAATAACAGTTGGCGTTAAATGGCACAGCTGCATCATATGTCACGTTTCAATGGTTTTACCTATATTATTTTACATTGAATGTTTTGGTATTGAATCATTTTGTTAAATACGCATATCCTAACCACGGTATTGTTCTATGAAGTTAAATAATTAGCCTTGTATTGTTGTGAATGTTAACGAAGTGCACTTAATTTTAGTTAAATATGTAAACAGTTATAATAGCTATGGTGTTCGTTATACGAGACCTAATGGTATTTCTTTGGTTTGCTGACTCAATCTGTGCTGATGAGCCTTGAATAGGCGAAACTGCAATCCACAGCAGAGGGTACGGCCAGTCAAAGAATGCATTAAGCCCCCTTTTTAATCGTGGCAGCTATTTCGATTTAAACCCTTTAATTACAGGCCAAATTAACTTGATCAAGGGTCAAAGTAATTGGGGGTTTTCAGAATCATTATCTCTTCACGTCGCTCGTAAAAGGGGAAATAATTAAATTGAATGAAAATAAAATACATAAATAAATAAATAAAATAAAATTAAATAAAGAAATCAAGGTAAATTTTAAATCTGGCTATGAGACAGGCAGAACCGATCATGGTAATGGTGCTTTAGTTGAATGTGTCTTCTTGGCTGGTTTGGGAGGCTACAACGTTAACACTTAAAAAAACCCCATCATTGTTGGGGTGCAGATCTGAAAATCCTAATCCCCATAATTTTGAAGTGGGAGGAAAACGGGCATTAGGCCCCTACGTCAGTGATTCTCTTAAATTCACCTCTGGTGAAGCCCCCCTAGCGGCACAGCGGTATGTCTGCGTACTTACAACGCTAGAATCCGAGTTTCGATAGCAGTGGTGGGCAGAGAACAGATAGCTCATTGTGTAGCTTTGTGCTTAACTTCAAACAAACAAACCTCTGGTGAAAAAGAAAATAAATCTTTAACAATTATAACATCTGCCTAAATAAACTTATTTTAATCATCAGTTTTAGGTTTTTAGTTTTATCCATTAGTAATTTGAAAATTATTTTCTATATATAGTTCTCGCTACTTTTCTTTATTATTGAATCTTATCAAACTTGTGTCTATAGCGTAACTTGTACAACAGTTTGGTTTGATTTCGTTTGGATATTTGCGGAGAGCTACACAAGAGCAATTTACACTATTTGTTTCTAATTTTGAACTAATGGATTAGAGGGAAGGCAGCTATTTAACAGCACCCACCGCCAGCTTTGGTCTACTCTAATAGATTAATTGGATTTGACAGTCACTCTCATAATGCATCCATGGTCCCAAATTGTGGAGTTCATTTTATTGGCAACGGGATTCGAATGTTCGACCCTTTAGATCCACACTATGACATGTCAGCCTATAGGCTATGCCCGTCCCTGCGGTAACAAAGAACTGGATTTTTAAGCCTAAACGTCACTTTATGTTTTACATGGACTAAACGGCCAGGTCAGAAACTTCTTTGACTCAGGTACCGCCGTCCCTAATTTTATACTACTGACCTGAGGGAATGCAACCAGTCCAGCAACATCCGCGCCAGAAGAAGCTTTGTCCGGCTGACTGAACTGACTAACATGGTTGACTGTCACTTTTATAACGCGTTCACCACTGAAAATGCAACAGGGGTATTACATCTCGAATTTGAACCCTCGGTACACAGCCCGACACGCTAACTACTAGGTTATTTCCAACGCAAGTTGTATAAAGATTGCACTGAATGTTTTTATGATATTTGTGAGATATAAAATATTGCCTGACATGTATATTGAAAGATTTTAACAAAATAAACATAATCCTTGGTTTTTAAAGCTCATGTTTTTAAAAAGTTTTTCTTTGCATGTTATCAGAATGTATCTATAGAAAGAATCAAGCTTTCATAGGTTCAAATTGATTGATGTGCTCTAGAGCAAATTTATATACGAAGGCTAACTTTATTTTCTCAATGTTCTGAATACACATAAAGCTTCCAACAGTTCTCCGTTAAGTCTTAGGGCTTATAACTCTAAAAATCGGATACCAGTACTCGCTATGGGCAGAGCAAAAATAGCCTATTGTGTAGCTTTGTGATTAACGACAAATAAAAGCTTCCAATAAATTATTTTAAAGGTTTTCTGAATATACTTAAACCTAATAAGCGAAGTTATATTTAAATGTATATATTCGTAAGTCTAATCTCCTTAAAAACTCGTGAAACAGATTAAGAAGCAGCGAATATTTAGGTGAGACTTTTTATTTGATATTTTTGAGTTCACATTTACCCCTCCCCTCTCCACAAGGCATCTTATAAAAATGTAATATAAATTGGATAGAAAATGGTTAGAAGTTGTCTTGTCCTACCGGAAAAGCTCCCCAGTGGCACAGCGGTAAGTCTATGGACTTACAATGCTAGAAACCGGGTTTCGATATCCGTGGAGGGCACAGTACAGCTGGTCCAATGTAGTAGTTTTGTGCTTAACTACAAACAAACCTACCAAAGAAAGCCTAACTGAATCTCATAGAGTGGTCTTGATTTCAAGATCAAAGACAATTAATAAGATTCAGTCCTTAGCCTCTCGACGGCTCATCGGTAAGTTTGAAGATTTACGCTCAAAATGCTTATGAACAAAAATCGAAGACGATGAAATCTAAAAGGTTTTTGGATTATTTCAGTGATACTGCACAAGTCATGTTTGATTAATTAAGCAGATACGTATTTAAACATGAAAAACGGAAGAGTTTTAACCAATAAAATGAAACAGGCGTTTTAGTAGAAATTAATGGTAACATATTTTCGTTTGCTCTTACGAAGTGAGTCAGTGTTCATTATAAGAAAAACATAATATAATCAGTCTCATCTGGAGCTGAAAGATTGATAATGTCGACTGATTGAAAATCAAAGTCAGTAGAGAAAACAAAATTAGTTTTAAAAGATTGAACTCCGTGTATTTAAAATCGATAAACTCTGGAATTTTAATGCACTTTAAAATGAAAGAAATGAAACGTCCTATAGATAATGGTTTCTGATAACCGAGCTAGGAGAATCGAATGTCATAAGTTTTTTGCAGTTTTCTGTCCTTGCTTAACAGAAATATTTCAGCCTCTTCCAGACAGCTGCACTCAAACATTTTACTTTTAATCGCATATAATGACAATAACCTAAATCATAAGCAGAAGGTCCAAACAAAATAACGGTACCTTCTTTTTTCTTGAATTTTTAGTAAATGATGAAATATGAAAACGCATAACCAAGTTAAGACTATCTTCACATTTTTCTTAAATAAATAGAAAAATATTCCAAAAAATCTGACTTTATTATACTTCATTTTATTACTTTCTACATTTAATGGGTAAAAAAAGAAAAGATTCCAGAAAGCATTTTCTTTAACTAAAGCCTCGTTGGATAATGGAACTTATGACAACATAACTTTTCCCTAATAAAGTTATAATTATACAAATTAAATAAGTAAAAAGTCAGAATGACACATATTTTTAAAACAAAATTCTGCTCCGAACTTGGGTATCAATTTCACTGACCCACTCCCAATTAGAGTGCTAATTTCAGTGATCTGCTCCCAATTTAGTGGTATCCGGTGGGACAGCGGTAAGTCTATGGATTTATAATTCTCCGCGGTTGACCCAGCAGATAGCAGATTTAGTGTGTTAATTTCATTTCTCTAAATTGTCGTAATAACAAATTTATTTCTGAACAAATAAAGAAAATGTTAGTAGTTTACTTGAAGTTCTTTTTTTCATATTTTGAAAATAAATATATAATGCTAACGAGAAAAAGTAAGAGTCATAATTCTTTGTCGAATATCTTTTATACCTGGTAAGAGAGAAAATTCATGAAAATAAAATCTCGTGTAAAGTAATAAGACTTTATCAGTTGTTTATTTCAGAATGTTCATACAAGCCCATACAGTGGGCTAAACGCGCGTAGCCATCCTAATTTTTAGCTGATAGACTAGAGAGAGAGAAGACAGCTAGTCAACCCTCCCCGACAACTCTTGGACTGTTGTAAAGTACGGAGCGCGAATTTTTGCGGCAACTGGTCCCCAAACCATGAACCATCGGACTCATAGTCTGAGCTCGCTTACAAATAAGCCACGCTCGGCTTTCTTTATCCATTATGAATAAAACACTCATCACACGTTTTTCTATGCATTTCCTCTAGACACAAATTCTGACGATCCATCAGAAAAAAAAAGATAAAAGTTAATTATTAATCTAAAGCACATTTTTAAACTGATACTGTTTACTCATGATATTTACTATGTTACTACGTGAAGTGTTGAAATGTTATATATAAACATGATTTTTTAAAAGGTGAATATAACCAGTAACTGAACAAGTCCAATTTACTCCCAGAAGCTAGTTATTTGCTTAAAAAAATGGAGCTGTATTTTTCTAAAGCTTTTTTTCTATATATACACACATATCTTAGTATTAAATCTAAAGTGTGTTATTTTTCCTTTCTGTAAAAGCAGTTATGCTCAATGGCCCAAACAACGAGCACAATGGTTGAAACACGTGCAATTGTTGAATCTGTAGTTTAATCATATCGAAACTTCTATTATAATCTGTGCTTTCGTTTCGAAAACAAACATGCTGTAAAGAACTCCGTAACAAGACAAATGATAGTTCACTGTGAAATAATAAAACTGATGTCAAATGAAATTGATTTTTTTATGTTTATGCAGTTACAAGATTAGAAAACCTTTGTGTGCAAATCGAGATGAAAGGCTAAGGCAGTCTCAAGCACTTTCTCATAAAGTGTATGAAGATTTATTCATTCAGAAGGTTGAATATGTCATATAGAACGGTTTTGAATAGGCAAATCAGCACTTATGTGATTACAGCCGTTATAAAGTTGCGGGGGAACGGCGTATATCAGAACTACGTTTTAACATTGTATGTCGTTACGTAAGTGGCGTGATGCCACCGAAAATTGATCGTTTTGGGGAAGGATTTTGTAACAGCCCTTTCCCACTCAAAATATTTATATAATCAGATCATAAAGATGTGTTAAAAACGGGTAATTAGATTATCTAGAATGCGATACCCCTCGTATTTAATGGTATTTCAAAACAAAGGAATACTTATCAATCTGGGGATTTTGGACCATCCAGAAAGAGACCTACAACAAATCGTATGTCCTAGTCGTGACAAGTAAAAACTTCTAAAAAGTGAGAATCAAAGAACACAAAGGTCAGTAGTAATAGTGGTCCACGTATTCAAGGCAACAATACGCAATATAATTAAGAGGGATCCACGTCTGGAAAAGTGAAAAAAGTCACATTTACACAAGTTGCTTCCAAGACTAATTCGCTCAATAGTGGTATCCTCAAGCAGGTAGAGAATGAAACGGATACTCGTGCTATTCCATACAAAGACATACTAATCAAATCACCAGACGCAGCACCTATGGATTTCTGTGCGATCGGATTGTTGAAACGGGTGCTGGGAAACCATCGTCTTCGTACATTAGATGGATTATGGAGGGAGGGAGGAAGGGTGTAAGCTGACACGACAGCCTCACGACGGAGCCTTTTGCAATGAAAACTATGCTGCAGGACTACTGTCGAGATGTACGGTCGTCAGCTAGAACATGGCCGGACGTGGCACAAGTACTGTAACGGTGTGGTGAGGCTCCAAAAATGTTTCAACATGACACTGTATTCTAAAGAAAGTGAAGATGGAGTGGTGAGGTTCCAAAATTTTCTTAACATGACAATGTATTCTAAAGAAAGTGAAGAGGGGTGTTTCTTTATCACAACATGAATTTACGCAAATAAGTTTGAAAGCAGACGTTTTGGTAACTAAAGTGTTTGGAAAGACAAACAAATGCGTCACTGCTTTGGAAAACTGGAAAATGGATGAATAAAACACAAAAGTAAAATTATTTCCTGACTTGGAATATCATTGCGTTATCGTGATGTGCATTTGTTTGAAGTTAAGTACAAAGCTACACAATGGACTATCTGTGCTCTACCCACCACGGGTATCTAAACCCGGTTTCTAGCGTTGTAAGTCTGCTGACATACCGCTGTGCCTCTGGGGAGGGGGGGCTCGTGATGTGCATTCAGTGAATTTATATCGAGTCATTTGGATTGTATTTTTCTTAGAAATAAAACAGATTTACAAAAACTGGATAATAATCGAATAGCGTTGTTTTGCTACAATTGAAGAATATATATATATATATATTATATAATAATTATCTTAACAAATGTTTAGACGCTGGGTGATCCTATTTCTTTACTTGTTAGTGGTGAGCCCGCTTTGTTTGTTTGTTTGTTGTTAAGCGCAAAGCTACACAATGAGTTATATATGTGCTGTGCCCACCAGAAGCATTGAAACTCGGTTTTAGCGTTATAAGCCTTTAGACCTGCCGCTGAAACACTAGAGGGGGGGGACCCATTTTAACGGACTTCGCTTTCCAAGCAGCATCTTACTTTATTTTATTTATCAGAGGGGAAATCCCTGCAAAGGAATGATTAAGAAGATATTAATAAAGCATTTAATCGAAAATCTCATCAGCTTCTTAATATGCGTATTTTTGTAATTAACCTAATTTTTTATTGAGCATATGTCAAACTGATATGATTTATTAGTTAAGACAGCTTTTACTATATAATGATTGGATTACAAAAACACAGTAATAGTGAGTAACAAACAATAATACGCTATGAATAAGCTATGGATAAAAGTACTAGATGTGTGATGTTAAATTAAAAACTTGAATTTATTTGCCACTTACCAGTGGCACAAACGGTATTGATTATGAAAAAAATAGCACACAGAGTAGATTTATTTCTGCCCTCTGGTGACAATAGTTCCCCCTAACCAGAAAGTCTTGCTGGCGATACCAGAATTAAATGCTTCTTTAGTTGGAGTGTTTATTAAAAAATCAATGTAAAGATTTGGCAGAAGTAGATAATATTTTAATGTAAGATATATTGATCGAAAAACTAATTAAGACTGTATGACACAGTTTCACAGAATCAAACCTATTAAATGTCTCGCAACGCCGAGTTTCTGTTTTTAGATAACAGGATATTTAAGATGTTCGTATTAACTAACAAGTATAGTAAACCATTAACGACTGAGTGTGTTGAATACCAGTTTAAAATGTTTGTATCTGAATGTATGTAAATAAGCAAATCTAGATTTAGAATCTATATTGATAACACAGTTTCAAAGCTAAATACTAGTAACTCAATATTTTTATAAAAACAACAATAATACAACCATAAATACTACTAGAACAGGTATACCTAAGTAATATGAAACAACAATAATAAAACTCTTAGTACTACTCAAACAATACGTATAACTAAATAATATGAAACAACAATATTACAACTCTTAGTACTACTCAAACAATACGTATAACTAAATAATATGAAACAACAATATTACAACTCTTAGTACTACTCAAACAATACGTATAGCTAAGTAATATGAACCGACACTAATACAACTTAAACAGTACATATAACTAACTAATATAAAACGGTGGCAAACTCTAAGTACTTCTAGAATAATAAGTAGAAAACTTAAGGTATTAAAATAATAATCGACAGATAAAAAACAATAAAAAATTATAAATCTTAAAAATGAAAACAACTTCAACTTTATCATCACTACAGTTCCTTACATCGAACACATTAGCGAAAGCCTAACTGGATTATGGAAAGGACTCATGAAGAAACACAATATCGATATAAATACCCGAATTATGCAAAATCCAGGAATTAAAATTAAGAACTTTATTATTAAGTGTTATCCCACTGAGAATAAAAAGAACGGAGTTATCTACAAAATCAAATACAACCCTTTTTAAACATTTTTATATCGGTGAAACCGGGAAAGAAATGAGCACCAGATTTAGGAAACATCTTAAATACCCTCAATCTCAAAGCAACCAAATATATCATCACTGAAAACAATGTCTAAATCATCCGAAGAGAGCCAGACATCAACAGAAGAAAAATGGCTTAAGCACTATTAATTAAGTCTTCAAAGCTTAGGCTAAATAAATAAAGAGAAAACTCTTTGTATATATGAATATTTTATCCATCTCATTTAACTTTAACGCCACCTATAAACCTTGTCCTCACCATCTCAAGTCTGTAAGGATTCTCTGAAAATGAAACTGCTTTATCGAATGTAACTGATACATGAGGAAGATCCGATACTATGAGCCAAAACGTTGTGATTACTGAAATTTTCCCTACTGAAAAAGTTGTTGTTATTGTAGTTTTGAATCAAGTAAGATATAGTAGAAGCATAAATATTGCTAAGTAATACACATATCTCAGTCCTGTAGAACAACAATAGTATACCACTAAATACTATTAAAACAGTAAGTAAAAGAATAAATATTAAACTAGCAATATTACAACTAAAAGTATAGTCAAAACAAAGAACAATTTTTAAATTCCCATGACTGTTAAAGTTGAATTCAGCACAATTTATACAGCTTTATGTATTTCATCAAGTAGATTTCAATATAAGAACTATAACACTTCAGTCAACATCTCTCTCTCTCTTAATTATGTAAAACCCATAACAACAATGAAAACTCAGTCTGGCGTTTATAGATTTTTCAACTGCTCCTACAGTTGCGGTTACTTATTGAAATCTCAGGCCCTGAAGGCGAGTTGTTTCACTAAGAAGATTCATATAGGAAGAAAACTGGCAAGAGGTGGCGCCAGATTCCACAAATTCAGATCGTTACAAGAAGATTAGCTGTCTTATGTTTTTCCTTATTTCTTTCGTTTCATTTTCAGAATACAAGGAGAAAACTGTTCACGTTGTTTTCTTTCTTGTACAGACACAGATAAATCTCGATTACAACAAGAACAGTTGATCATTTGAAATATATATAAACGTTTATTATAAACATATCTGCAGAAATAGTTAAGCCTATTATTATTACTTACAAGATCAGTTATGTTCAACAGTAAACTCAACTCTACACATCTATGTAATAAGCCTTAATACCCAAGCGCACTAGGTAATTTTTGTGAACAACTATTCACTTAGGATGTACTGTAGAAACGTAAGTCGAAAAAACGAAAACTTGCATATTCAATATGGTATTTTGTTTAATTCAATCTGATGAAGAAAAAAATGAACAATGAAAAATTTAATGGCATGAATAAAAATCAGCAACCGTATTACATAATAAAACTATTTAACTAACATTTATATGGGACTGACTTTATTTGTATCGGGATGGAAACTGTTAACATGGAGATTTTGATCAGAGATTCTTCTTGTTGCCTGTGCGTAAGAATGTATTTTCAAAATCATTTAAAAAGCAAAAACATTATCAACGTTTCGGCTTTTCGTCTTCGTCAGATAATGTTACACATTTTACAAGTCTCACTTATTAATACAGAAAACTTGTTGTAAACAATGGCAAGCATTCTTCAGTGTAAACTGTGTAAATGAAAAAAAAAAAGGAGTAAAAATGAAAAAACAAAAACAAACAGCTGTTTCGGTTCCAGCTGGTATATTTTACAAAGCGGTGGCGAGACATGTGGCTGCTTGGTTTATAATATTTTAAGTGTTTAGGTTGGCGGGTCAAAACCTACAAACTTATTATATATGTAGCGTCGAAACATGTAAAGTCGTCAACTTTTTGAATGCCACAGATAGGCCTAAATAAAATGTTTTTAATTGTGTACCAGTTTAACGTTGAATATTATTTATGATTTTAACTTTATACACTAGTGCCAAAATACTATAATTATAGTGTGATACTTTCAAAACGAGACCAAAAACTCGAGCGCTTTCGATTAACTGATTCTTCTTCTTCAGAAGAACAAAGGGTTATGTTTAATGAGTGTGATTGAATTTATAGGCTCGGATGTCGATGTCACGTAAACCGTGAGTTGGCCTTGAGAGCTAGCCAGTCATAACCCAGAGTTGTTTGTGTCATGTTCAGTTTTGTGCTAAAGGAGTGTGTAAAGTTCATAAAAGACTTATGTGGGATAATAGTTATAAGAATTGTTATCTAATTCTATAAAGATAAAATCAAAAATAAAATAAAATAAACAATAGAAATAAATTTAAAATTAAATAACAGCAAAATGCGGTGGGAAATAGAGAATGTAATAATGTAGCTCAATATATAGGAAATCAAACCAATGTATATTTAAGGAAAAATAATACTAATAATGTAAAGTAAATTTAATCATGAATTTAGTATTGGGCAGGTGGTTAGGGAGCTCGACTCGCAATCTGAGAGTCACGGATTCGAATCCCCGTCCCACCAAACATGCTCGCCCTTTCAGCTGTGGGGACGTTATAAAGTGACGGCCAATCCCACTATTCGTTGGTAAAAGAGTAGCCCAAGAGTTGGCAGTGGGTGGTGATGACTACCTGCCTTCCCTTTAGTCTTACACTGCTAAATTAGTGACGCCTAGCGTTGATAGCCCTCGTGTAGCTTTGTGCGAAATTTAAAACAAACAAAAAATCTTTTCAGACTTGCGAAGGTCAACAACCCCGTGATCGAGATTGATGCCATTTGGCATTACAGTATTTAAGAGTGCTATCCAAAAAGCTTCTTTAATTTCTCTGTTTCTGTTAGATGTAAAATTTGTTTCTATAGCTGTCAGTCTAATGTCTTCATAAGAGTGTCCAGGCATGTTAAAGTGTTTTGCGACCGGAAGTTCTTTGTTTGTTTTGATTGTTGATTTGTGGTTATTAAAACGTTCCCCTGTAATTGTTTTGGTTTGACGTACATATTGTAAATTGCATTTTCAACATTGGATAAAGTAAATAACATTTTTTGTAGAGCAGGTTATGGAATTAATGATTTTGAACTGCTTTTGGTTGTCTGTATTTGTCCGTTTCCTGCATGAACTTACAGATTTGACATCGCTTGCTATTGCAAGGATGACTTCCACCTGGTGTCGACTTAAAGTTGACTTTAGCTTGAACTAAATGTGAATGCAAAATTTTATTCTTTCTGAAAGAAACGACAGAAACTTCGGTAAAAATAGATTTTAATCGATCATTAAGTTGAAGGAAGTAAAAGTGTTTCTTTAGTATACGGGGTAATCGATCATTAAGTTGAAGGAAGTAAAAGTGTTTCTTTAGTATCCGGGGTATTCGATCATTAAGTTGAAGGAAGTAAAAGTGTTTCTTTAGTATCCGGGGTAATCGATCATTAAGTTGAAGGAAGTAAAAGTGTTTGTTTAGTATCCAGGGTAGATTTTTTTAGTTTTTGGTGATAGGTAATAACCAGTGGAACACGAGAAGAATTGGTTTTAGGCAATTGTCGTATATTGTTAGCTTTCTCAAGTTGTTGGGTGATAGTGTTTTGTTTATAACCTCTTTCAGTCATAGTCTGCTTCAATGAATTAATGTGACGGTTATACTTTTTACTATCAGAGAATAACTTCTTTAATCTAAGTGCTTGATTGAATGTGTTATTGCGTTTGGTGTGTGGAGGGTGACAGCTTTGATTATGTAAATATTATGGTTTATCCGTTGGTTTTCAGTACAAATCAGTATGTAGAACACCATCTTTTAATGTTAGGTTTACATCCAAGAAACTTATTTGGGTAGTGGAGCAGTCTAGAGTAAAGTTAATAGAACTGTGAAAGGTGTTAGCATGTCTATAAAAGGACAGTAACGAATCTTCGTCTCCTACTAAAATGAAAAAAAAAAAAATGTCATAAATGTAGCGTCTTCAAAACGTTGGATTGTCTGTGCAGTTTTCCAAAAGTTTCGTCTCTAAGTCTTCCATAAAAATGTTGGTATAGTTTGATGCCATCTTGGTGCCCATAGCTGTGCCTTTTGTTTGAATATAAAATTCATTATTAAATTCAAAACCGTTAGTGTAAGTACTAGTTCAGCTAAGTCTGTAATAATTTGAGCGTTGGGTTTGTCTAGTTTTTGCAGAGAAGAAGGGAATATTTGTGTATAGAGAAGAAACATCCATAGTACAGAGAATGGTGTTTGGAAGAAATTTTCCGTTGCTGTTAATGTCAGAGATCATGTTTAGAAAATGTGCTGTTTCTTTAATGTACGACGTCAAACGTGGGGGGGGGGTATCTTTGATGTGGTGATCAACATAAGCAGGTAAGTGTGGGGTCCAAATCTACCTTTTTATAGTGGTTTGTGTCGGTAAGCTTCCTTGATATAGTCGGTTTTATCTTGAATGACAATGGCACCGCTCTTATCAACTGGTTTAATAATAATTCCATTTTCGTGTTTCAGTGAAATTAGAGCAGAATGTTCACTATGGGAGAGATGGTTTCGTACTTTTGAGTCAGAGTTAATAGCTTGAATTACTTGATTTTCAATTGCAGTAATAAAACTCTCTAGATGTGATTCCCTGTTAATGGGGGTGACCAGAAGGAGTTTTCTTTAAACTGTGAGTCTTCAGTGTAATACTTCAGTTAAGTTTTGGGGTAAAACTAAATTTATCTATTTTCACGATGTTTGAATATAAGATGCTATTGTTGGTTATGTAAATAAAGAATAAAGCCAATATTAAATCATAAAAATTGCTTGACAAAAGGAAATGAGTTTCTCGAAATAAGGCTTGGCATGGGCAGGTCGCTCGACTCGCAATCTGAGGGTCACAGGTTCGAGTCTCCGTCCCACCAAACATGCTCGCCCTTTCAGCCGTTGGGGCCTTATAATTTGACGGTCAATCACACTATTCGTTGATAAGGGAGTAGCCCATGAGTTGGCGGTGGGCGGTAAAGCATCCAATACCTAATCTTCATTTCATATTCCTTGCCTGCTTTCTCATTGCTCATCTACGATTTTTTTTATTATGTTTAATAGACGGAACTATACATAACGATTTTGAGAGACATTACCGCAGACATTTTCCGTTAAAAATTGCATATTTTGTCCCAGAGCACAGATAACCCATTGTGTAGCTTTGCGTGTAACAACATAACCGAACCCAAATTTTTTACTTTCTTGAAAAACGGTATGATTTTTAGTTTTCATGTTTAGCACGTGTTACTAGTGCGATAATGGAGTAATTTTCATAAACATTACAATTTTGAATTTTTTTTTGTGAGTGACACTTTTAATTTTTAGCTTCACTCTTTTGGTTTTGGTTTTGTTTTCTATATGATTTCTTCATTGTGATATAGTGCTAAATTTATCGCATATATGCTCATATATAAAGATATATAAACACACTTGATTCAATTTATAGCATTACACTTGTTTTATAATTAATTAAATTTTACACCAGTCACCCAATGTAAGTAAGATGATTTTAATACTATTGCTTCTATTACATATATGCGTTTCAGGATTTTTGCATCAATCTTGTCACAGCTTTTCTTCCTCCAGAATGACCCTCGGGGTTCTTCTAATAATAATTTCCAGTTAAATTTGGTTTAAGAAGCAGCTGTCCATTCCATACACTTACACTCTCGTATTTCCACCCTCTTTCCTCCAGTCTCCTAGTTGACCAGTTTGACCTTTGTTTAATTTTTTTCCTGTTCCCTCAGGATATTTACAAGACATTTCATTGACGACATCATTCAGAGATCTTACCAGGTTGCGTAAGAGCTGCGCCTTACCATCTAGGTGGTCCACTTTCTCGTTGAATGGTGTATCGTTGTAGTCTGGAATATAGGTCGTTGTCAAATGAACTTCGAGTCTCTCAATGGTTTTACCTAATTTCTTTGGACAGACACTCCCTCCACTCTTGTGATGAGGTTTAAGGACTATGTCAGGAGTATTCCTGCCACGATCCTCACTGTTACTGGTGTTGACCAGACAAGTGCATCCTTGTATGCCTTACATTCTACCCTGAAAGAACTGAGTCGCCCAGTTTTGGCCTCTGACGATTCAAACGTTGAATGTCTATTTTTCCACACAATCCTTGCCCATGCAGTCACGACATTTCTGTAAGCCACCCGTTGCTATGATCATTGATGGTCTCTACTCGTATACCCATTCCATGACTTCGGCTGTGTTGACTAATTTATCCCTTTCCCTCTACATCCCACTGTCAATCTTCATTGTGCTTAACGTAATACAATCTGTCTGATCCCACTCAATATTCTTGTTGTCTAACGTTGGCAGTATATTCTCTACGTTTTTTTTTGTTCTCACTGACTCATGATTTGACCAATTTCAGTTTCTGTATTACTGACCATTCAAACACAAGATGTCATTTTTCCATATAGCTGCAGCTAATAATTAAGAGAATCGTCATTAATTTTCGAGAGTGTACCTGTCTGGTTGACGGATATGATTACTTGAGAATAATTAATTACAAAGGCATGAATAAGACCGAAACTCCTAATATGAATATCCGGTGAATTGGCTACCTATGTTGGCCCTTTCATGAGGAGTCAGCACAATTCAGGCTAAAATTCATAACAGATAATATATTTCATTCTGCAAATTGATACGATTTACTCATTGAAAGCTTGTATCTTCTGAATGTTTTACCTTATAAATTTTATCATGATCATTATTCATATTTATCTAATCTCTAGTGATAGGTATTTAAAAAAAGAAAGGAACTTTAGTAACAAACTTAGTATCAAGATTATATAAATAGTATCAAAACACTACGTCTGCACTTAAACATATTTTATTTCTAGTTTTTGTTAATTAATGGGATTGATTGACTTCAAAAGCGGTTCATAATAATATTCGATCCTTCTCGAGCCAGTTTCGTATGGTGGGTGTTTATAATCTATGATGTCAGCACCATCAATCATATCTGCAACACTGTGTCATATACTTAATGAACAGAGTAATGGTTGTCCCCTGTGCTTCAGTGCAATACATAGTGTCTCGTATATCATTTACCTGTACTGTAATATATCAGATCTTGACACCAATAAAATTTTGTCCTGGTGATTACTACTCGTTTCTTTCTGTTTTGTCATGTCGTTAGAAGACATTATATTATCGTTTTAACTCAGCCAGTAATCAAGAGATGCTGACAATCTCATTGAACAATATCCATCAATGAGATAGGGACACCCTGGAAACTTCATGATGATTGTCGAAGGTATAATATTACAGAACCTATAGTTCATAACATTCAGTCATCTCAAACACAGTGAAGTGCCATGTTATATTTTTTTTTTTACTTTAGAAAGAATAAAGTTTGGATGAAGGGAAAAGAAGATTCTACACACAATGTACAATATAATTTCTGGCCAGCAAAGGTGTCTTTGTATTTTCTGTCTTTTTTGTTTTTGTTTTGTTTTTCATTCAGTAAATCTTCAAATAATGTGTCATTGCTGTTATAATTATGGAACGAACGCAAACTGAATACTTTTTTCGTGATTACAGAGAGCCAAAGGCAAGTTCTAACCCAGCTATCTACTTCTGGCTACAACTTTCTTTAATAACATGTGATACACGCAGAAACAGAACAGAAGCTGAAAGTAAGTCACCCAATGTCTAAATTTAATTTTTTATTTATTTAATTAGGAGTCTCTATACTTTTCTTAAAATTCACTGCTAGTTCCATCATGTGACAGCGGCAATTTTAACAGTCAAATGAGCTGTATGTTTATAAAAGTATTTGGTACGTTTCGCATTATTCAGTGGTTAATGTGTAGATTTGGAAAAAGGCAACATGTTAAAGTTGAAATTCGTAATATTAGGTCCGTAATAGCGGTAAACAGAAACAAGAACAAACCGTACCTAAGATTTTGTACTTATAACCAACCCCCAAAACTTCAAGCGGGTATTTTTTTCAGTAACGTTATAACATGAAATACCCCTGCAGTACGGTGAGAGTCACATTCGTTTGAGGGTTATCTTTATATTATGTGCTTCTGTTGTACCTTTCATGTGGTTAAATAATGAACCTGTAATATCCTTCAGTGAGACAACGGTCAGTCTAGGGACTTCCAACGCTAAAATCCAGGGTTCGATTCCCCGCAATGGATACAGCAGATAGCCCAATGTGGGTTTGCTCTATAAAACAAACAAACTCTAGTTTTAACTCTAGTTGAAAGATAAAATATTATCTGAAATAAAAAGCTCACGAGGGGCGGATTATTTTTACCATTTTTTTCTTCTAGTAACAATAATTACTTGTGGTGTTTCGTAATGTATGACTTCAGCAAGTTATTTTTTCACAATTCTAAATATCTTTAATCAAGTTTTCGGACTGTCTATAAGAACGTACGAAAGGGCTCACTAGCTTCAGCTATTGTGGCCTGAAGCTTAATAATTCTTCTTATGATTAACTAACAGAAGTAGCGGTATGTTAAAAAATAATTTTAAAGTTGGATATTATCCAAGATAACCTTCATGAATTAATAGTGAAACTGAAAAAAATCGCAACTATATTCAATAGTGTAACTAGGCCTATATCAGCTCATTACATTAGAAATAATTATATGATCTTTGGAAAAACAGGTAACATCGAGAAGACGAGATTATCCGATAAAAAAATAATTTTACAATTCTAAGATAGCAGGTGCGTCAAATATTATCTTAAAAATTATCAATTTATAATTTATTGCATGAAAACATTTACCCCCCCCCCAAAAAAAACAACAAAAAACATTAAACCGTCATTATAAAATTGTAATTTCACATGTTTAGGTTTGAGAGGCGGTATTTGGAAAAATGGATATATTTTGAAAATATATGTTATTGTTATGCACAAAGCTACACAATGGGCTATTTGTGCTCTGCTCACCACGGGTATCAAAACCCGGATTCTAGCGTTGTAAGTCCGCAGACATACCGCTGTGCCACTGGAGGGGCTGAAAATATATGATTGAAAAATTAAGACGTGTTTGCTTTCATCACAAAACTTAAACTTTCTACCAACTTTGCTAGATCATTGTTAAATCAAATAACTTAAGCTATTTGTTCCTTGTATCTTTTATTTTCCATTTATGCATTTTTTTATTCATCCCTTTCTACCTTTACATTTACTTATTTTCTTTTCATGAACCATTTCAACAAACTAATATAAACACTCAGTGAACGAGCATCTAAAAACAACCTAAAACTGTGAAAATGTTTCTTCCTAACCTATGAGTTTTCAGTAAATATATATTTCATATAGAAATATATATATACTAGAAATCCGCATTCTATTGTTGTTCCACAAAGTTGACGTACATGAACCATAGTTTTTTTTCACCTCTTTGGTTTGTTGAACAACCTAATTCCAGCATCAATCTTTCCTGGCTAAATATAGACAGGATGCAAGTTTCCCAACTTCACTGGGGGTGGGGGTGGGGAGATAAATTAATCATTGGGCGAATGCTCTTTTTAAAGTTGCCAACTGGGAATCGAGAAATCGTGTAAGTCTGTAACCACAAGAATTCAGATCGGCTATGGACGTTGGAAGTGTTTTTTTTTGTTTTACTGAAAGCAATATTGCAACGAAACTGTCTAACAATTGGATAAGTTTTTGGGAAGAAAAAATTTAGCAGCGAAGACTGTAAAGAATATTTTTGGCTACACTTGTCTAATTGTAATAAATTCATCAGTAACTGACCATTGACGGTTCTTTCTCGCATTTTGTTGTTTCCTCTCAGCTTTAACTCGGATTCTATTTGAACATTGTAAAACTGAAGAGTCAGAAAAAGTAATTGTAATGCACTGAAAAGTTCTATACTTTTTAAAGAATCTTATTCATTGAAAAGAAATAGAGTGAGGCTGAAAATTTTAATCGACTTCGTCAACCAACCGTAATCACTAGTTGTTCATTTTTTTACATATACTTATGTGATGTCTGTAATTAACAAGATTCATGTGAATAATATGTAAAAAAAAGAAAGAAAGAATAAAAAGATGGATTTTAATATCTTTCTAATCTCACCGAGCAGTCAGCGTGAAAGTGCATTCTACGTATAACAGTATGTATACTTTATGAATTACTCATTCAAGTGTAGATGTTTTACAGTCTGTAGAAGGTAAAACTAGATAATAAAAATGTTTAATTACAAAGACCACAAAAAACAGGCATTCTAGATCTGGCGAAATTAACCTTACCATACAGGCTACAAATTATATCCTCCAACTATCCATGAAACGCGCCAATAAAATAAGTTTAATGTTTTGGAAACTTATAAAGCTAAAAACCACGAAATTTTATTCATCAATTTTTTATTATATTTTTCTTTTGCTAATCGTTATGCGACATGCACTTAAAATTATCCACTTTTTCCCGTAGGTGTCAAAGTAATGTATTTCTAAATTTACTAATTGAAAACATGTCTTTGTCAAAATATTGTTTAAGAACCAATAATTTACGTTTTTTTCTACAAACCGAACTGTAGCGTGTACTTTTGGAACCGGCCCGGCATGACCAGGTGGTTAGGGAGCTCGACTCGCAATCTGAGGGGTGCGGGTTCGAATCCCAGTCACAACAAACATGCTCGCCCTTTCAGCCGTGG
>NW_013665854.1:518344-523263 GCF_000517525.1 Limulus polyphemus | reverse complement strand
ATTATAACGCCCCCACGGCTGAAAGGGCGAGCATGTTTGTTGTGACTGGGATTCGAACCCGCACCCCTCAGATTGCGAGTCGAGTGCTATAACCACCTGGCCATGCGGGCCATACTTTTCATAAGACAATATTATTAGGTTTATATTTTTAACACTACATTCCGTATTCTGTCCCTTTGGGCTTTTTCAAGAAGAAGAGTGTGTAATAGCATGTCGACTATTAGAAAAAAACATTCATACCATAACAATTGTCGAGACGTTTATTGTTTGAAATTTTTTTGTAATGGAGTAATAGGTCCTTTGACCAGTGAAATACGTTTTTGGGAGAACCGACAATGGAATATTATTAACTAAAGAATGATGACAATGTAGATGCATTCTATGACATTAATCCTTGAAAACAATGTCATGTGAATGTGAACACATTCAAAGTGACTCCACGCTTTCATTTACACATTCGTTTTATTCTATAATTGAATATTAGAAACAACGTAGTAGCATGACAAACTAAAATAATTCACAGTCAATTGGGATTTGCTCTAAATGATATAAACAAAGAAAATATATATACTTATAAATATGTGTCATAAATGCTTTTTCGCAACGGAAAACTTCGTATAAATACGAGCGAGTGAAATCTTGGTTTTTTTTTTTCTCTGTCTCACAGGTATCTAGATAACCACTTATAACCTCTGTCAAAAATTGGCTTGTGTCTTTAGGTGAAGTGCTTAACCAATACATTTACATGCTACTTAATATCCTCATATTGTATCGCACTGAATACTTGTAATGTTTTTGCCCGTCATAATACCCACTGTAAAGAACTGGCCAGAAACATTCAAAATCCCAGCAATAATCAGTGAAATTGATTGTAATAGACCGATGGATTTTTCTTTCTTTAAATATGAATTGTGCACGCTAAAAATCGGGTTTCAATATTCGAGACGGACAGACCACAGTGTAGTTTCGTGTTTAACTATAACCATCCAACCAATTAATCGGGCGGGTTCCAATAGGTCCGATGGGCGCCTAAAGTTACCCTGCTAATTTCAAATACTCTAAAACGTCTTTTTTTTTGCTCTAGATCAACCCCAGAGCTCTGAAAGGAGGTATAAACGAGAGAGATTTGTGAAAAAGTTAAATTGGCCTTTTATGCTTTTAGTCAGTATTTTTTTTTACTTGAATTCGAGTTAAATTCGTCAACATGTATTAGCTGCCACTTATGCTTTCAACGTTTTCTGTAAATTTGCTCCTACTCCATTAATGTGTGCTCTTGAGAAAAGTCGACAAAAATAATATTGTGTTAGTCATAACTCTCTCGACTTGCGTAGTCAATGTGCTAAAAACCCTGGAAGTTGTGTGCAGTGAACGTCGCTGGACGACTTTTTATTGCCCGGTTTACTACGTCATATAAAGCTCTAAGTAGATTAAGTGTTGTTTTTATTTGTATAAAAGAAAGAAGATATGATTGATTGGTCGTAAAGTTTTGCAAAGCTTTAAACAAATAAATGGAAAGGGTATTAAACGTGACGCTAAGCTTGTCATCTTGCAGAGTTTAATTTACGATGACGTCTGCCATGTCTTTGTAGTTTAGGATTACAAGCAGCACTACTAATAAACCTGCAACAAGCAGCGTAAAGTAGCTCTGCCAATAAACGTACATAGAAACAAAACTTATATAACAAGGAGTGTGGTAATTGAATGAACGTTTATATTCCGATAAATCATACAGTGGTGCAAATATTATACCTCTGGAGATATGTTCAAAAAACAAATCGCTTACTATGGACGATATGTAGAATTATGAAACATACACTATTACACAAAACTTCTTATATATATATACGAATATAAATTGTAATACTATAAACTTAATAGAAAAGGTGCGATTTTATTTTTACAATCAAATAAAAAGTTGAAACAGTTAACTGAGTAAGCCTTCGTGTTTCTATTAATAATTTATAATTTACTTATAACAATATCCACATTTCTTGAATAGGCAGAGGCTGTTCTGAACTGATGACGTACATAACGATTAGAAGTTTAAACTATTATTACTTGAAGTGAAAAAAAAATCCCTGTGATAATAGATTAGTGGTATTAAATTTGTTTGTTTGAAGCTTTTCGCGAAAAGCTGTACAAACGGCTACCTGCGCATAGCTCTCCGTAATTTTGGTTTGATTTGTTTTGAATTTCGCGCAAAGCTACACGAGGGCTATCTGCGCTAGCTGTCCATAATTTAGCAGTGAATGGCAAGAGGGAAGGCAGCTACTCATCACCACCCACCGTCAACTCTTGGGCTACTCTTTTACCAACGAAATGTGGGATTGACCGTAACTTATAACGTCCCCACTGCTGAAAGGGCGAGCATGTTTGGTGGGACGACGATTCGAACCCGCGACCCTCAGATTTCGAGTCAAGCGCCCTAACCACCTGGCCCGTAATTTTGAACTAATAGACTAGAGAAAAGTAAGGCTGCCAGTTAACAGCACCAACAGCCCACTCATATGCTACTATTATCTGACCAAATAAGGGGATATGACCATCTGTCTTATAGCGGACCCATGCAGGACGAGTCTTTTCCGCAGTGGGACGCGAACCATGAACTCTTCGTTCTAGAGACGGGTCCCGTGATGAAAAGCAAATGGTTCTAATTCAATATTTTGTTCTTAGTCCTTAGAAATATTAAATGTCACGCTGTAATTTGAAATTGCAATTTTGTTTTAAAAAAATCATACATTCTTTTAACATTTGACACTACTAATGGCGTACGTGTGTAAGTGATGGAACGATTTACATTAAAAATTCATACAGTGTTCAAGGTGCATGTGTTTCTACTTCACGAGATACTAAAGTCTGGCAAGTGTTTATACCTTATGAAGTACATAACAGAAAGTACGCACACTTAATGTGTAAATAACGTTTTACATTCCCATACTTAATGACGTGCATAACATTGGGAAATATACATAAGGTTTTAAATTTTTGTACTTCATGGTGTATCTAACGAAAACTAAATGCACTTGATGGTGTCCATAGTGTTGAAATATAATTAATTTTGATGACATTCAAAGGGTCAAAGGTGTTAACTTGTAATGATGTGTAAATAAAAGGGAAATGTTTGGTAAATCACTAAAGTATCTACTCTTTCCACATCATCACCAACGTGGCTTTTAATCTTAAACATTTGTAAGCACTTTATTTAGGCTTGGCTGAGAAAAGATTAGTGCATCGAGTCAGAAACTGTAATTTAATTCCAACTACAACTGTGTTTTTTTACCTACCGACATCAAAGTTCCCGGCCTTTTGCAACAGAAAATCTAATAAGACAGGACAGTGCGTGCATATATTTCAATTGATTTGATAATTGAAATTTTGTTTAAAGTCAAAGCTTTGCTAAGTTTGAGATATATATAATAACTCCTTGTTTCCTGTACTTCTAAAATTCCCGACAAAATTGCCTCGTAAACAAGGTCATTAAGCCGACGCGTGTCCTTCTAATGACTGCCCAGCTTAGCATATATAGTAGGCTAAAGCATCGCTGCAGGAACACCGTAATTGACTTCATACGTTTAAAGTTAATATCATTCAAACGGAGAATGTCGTAAGGAGAATATTAAGATTGAACGCGCCCATTACCTCTGATTAAGCTCCCGCTTATAGGTTATTATGTATATTTAATATATACTAGACGTGAGTCAGGCCACGTGAGTGGAGATTTGAAAGGTATTAACAGAGACAATGGGTGAGAATGGTCTATATTCATATCATAGAAGTGAAAGTTTTTACTGATTTACACGGATTCAAAATTTATACCAGCATGTAAGACATTTGTTCTTTCTGCATCATGTCCCCTCAGTTCGTAAGTTTACTGACTTACGAGATTAAAATCTGGGGTTTGATTCCCCTTGGCGGACAGAGCGAACCCAGCCTATTGTATAGCTTCGCGCTAAACCAAATAAACAAAAAAATCCGTCTGACTATCTATTGCTTTAGACGCAACTACATTTTTTTCTTTCTTTACACAGCTAAGTAGGAAACATTGCTTATCTTGCCTGCCTATCGCCACAAATTCCAGCAAAATTAAGAAAATGTTCCTTCCCGTGGATCCTTTATAGTGCACCGGAACCTCTTGACATTACTTGCTTTTGAAGATCAAACCACACTTCAAGAATTGTATACTTTAGCCTTATTAAGGATTCACTGAGGTCAGACTAATGCTGTCGTAATGCATCAAGGCTGTTCAAAGTCTTTGTCACCTACATCAACTGTCTACTGGAGAATAAATGGTATTCATGAAATAGCTATAAAAACATATGTGACTAGTGAAGAAACGCGATACAAAATTCTCAGATCATGATAAAACTTTGATAAGGCTCAAATAGCGTGGTTTCAAATATAAATTTAGATTTTTAAGCTATAGTTCTCTTACATGTATAAGGGGGCGTTATCACAGCATTAAGAGTAACAACCAAGTTAAAGTTATTGATGCTCATATGTAAATAAATGGTTAAATACACATAAATATGTCAGAATTTCAGTCAGGAATAATAAGATACATTTGTTTGTTTGATATCAAGCACAAAGTTACACAATGGTTTATTTGTGCTGTGCCCACCACGGGTATAGAAGCTAGCTTTCTTTTAGCGTTATAAGCTTTCAGACTTAACTCTGAGCCACTGAGAAGCAATAAATTAAGTAATATCGACAAAGTTTTAGAAAAATGATTAGCACCAACGTATTTTCCTATTGAACACAATTCAAAATGTTTTTTGTTGTTTATAAATTCAAACAAATCGAAAAGCTGCAGCGGAGAGAAAACTATAATTATGGCACCTTTACTACGTGCTGTGGAAATTCCCAGAAGAAACAGCCCCCCAATGGCACAGCAGAATGCCAGCTGGCTTACGAAGCGAGAA
>NW_013665854.1:497744-517424 GCF_000517525.1 Limulus polyphemus | reverse complement strand
TAGAAACCAGGTTTCGATACCCGTGGTGGGCAGAGCACAGATAACCCATTGTGTAGCTTTGTGCATAATTTCAAATAAACAAACAGAAGAAACAATACGTGGTTGCTGTTTATCATTTTTCTGTCTAGGTACTATTTGTTTATTTGTTTGTAGAATATTCGCGCGAACCTACCTACGCAAAGACGTCCATAATTTTAAACTGATGGAAGGTAGCTAATTAACAACACCCACCGTCAACTCTTGCCTGATTGAACAGTGGGATTTAAACGTCTCTTTGTGATAACGTACCCACGGCTCCAAACTTCATAATGATACGCAACTTAAGTTTTAATGTTTTTCCGATTTGTTAGAACAAAAAGCCTAGGCAGAATGGTAAAACTTTGACCTTTATGATTTTGTTGTAAGGGTTTCTTTCGTTGCGCGGGTTATTTTGGATTATTCAATAAAAAGAAGAATGTAAAGTTTAGTTTACTTAATGATAAGGAAAGCGTTTTATTTCTCTAACTTCAAGTTCTACAAGCACAACTTGCACAAGTTCTATGTAATTAACGATTGGCCTAACTTCACAAATAAATAACACATCGAGTGTGGCATTGTGGCAAGTAGGCCGGACTGTGAATCTAAGGTTCAGAGTGCGATTTTTCTTTGTCGGTAACAGGACATGAACCACAAAACCTCAGCTCTTATTTGACAATTTTCTCCAGTACGTACAGCACTTCTCGTATCTCTAGTACTTCGTTGAAACATAAAATCAGTATTCATAACACTGAACCACCATAACAATTTATTTGTTTATTGCAAAATTAAAAGCTACACAATGGGATGTCTGTGCTTTGCCCACCGCGGGTATCGAAACTCGATTTTAGCGTTATAAGCCTGCAGACTTACCGCTGAGCTATCTTGATGCCCATTGTAACAGAATCCCAAATCAATCAGCAATCTGATCTACTTCGCCTAACTTACATCTTTATAATTTCAGATCATTTCCTAAGTCTTCAAGAATATTCCGAACGTTAAGCCACGTTATCATCAATCCTTCTGGCGAAACAACAATACAGACGTCTAAGGTGATGAACGTAGGCTACAACTATATTTATGCAGATATAAAAGAACAAAATTGTAAACTCTACCTAGCAAATTTAGTGTGATATTTATTTATTTGCTATTGATTATTTCTAGCCTCTTTAAAATGTTACACTATTATAACCACGTAGGTCTTTGAAAAAAATTGCAAATATTCGATAAAATAATGTCTGAAATGAGAAACAAACTATAAATATGCATGGAAACGCCCCTGTTTTCACTTCAAAAAACAAGATTATGCGCTAGTTTTTGTATGTTGGAATGTTGTGTGATTTATATGTATTTACACGCGACCTGTTGTTGTTAACCTAGGTGGTGGGTAGAGGAATCTGATATTGATGACGTAAGATATTTCATAAAGTCAGGCAATGAGACCTCGACCATGTACGTTATCGTATGTACATGTGTAAGTATAAAGATAGACGTGTATAATTTATATCCACCTAAACCTCACGCAATGAAAATACCACACATGATCTCATTATAAGAAATAAAGTTAATGGAACCTGGCAGTTTGTCACGAATCTTTAAACAAGCTATAAATCACCTTCACACCTAGCGGTAAGGTGTTTAAACTTTTGTGTTTTACTTCAAGAAAAAAAAAAAAGAAACTCAAACCAAGTGGATTTTATCCCACATATTTCATCCAGGCATATTAGTTGGAAAGTTTTCATTTGCATGCGTAAATATAGTTACGTGGAAACTTTGATCTCAAAATTATACCAAAATCAAGATTACTCATGCAAAATGTTTAATGTAAGGCCTTTAATTTAATTTATCTATCTGCTCTTAGCTTTATAAAAGATAATTACAATTATTTTGGCGGCTTTAATAAAGCGAATGCATGGTATTGATTTTTTATACCTTTGAGCTATAATAAATCAACGTGACCTGCATGGTTTGTTTGTAATTAAACACAAAGCTACACAAGGGCTATCTGTGCTCTGCCCACCACGGGTATCGAAACCCGGATTCTAGCGTTGTAAATCTGCAGACATACCGCTGTACCACTGGGGGGCAACCTGCATGGAGAGCTCTTACTAACATTTGTCGACAACTTACTCGTGCCCCATCTTATTTGTCGTTAAGTTCATAATGTGCTATACATGTAACTTACAACTGAAATTCACCGGATACAAGTCATTAGAGATTTTGTTTATAATTACTAGTTGGTTTCTACAGAATAACACATATAATTAATTGAGAAAAACGTACTCTGATGAGAATACTTGCACCTGTACCTCTTGTGAACTGTTATTCATAACTGAACTTTTACGGCAATTAGGCTTGAGGTACGATTTCCCACGTGTGACTCAACTGGACTATTTTGTACGCGAGATACAGTGAAACTTATGTGGCTTTTATTGTCATTACAAACACAGCTAAAATATATTTGTTATAGAATTCAAAAAATGAAAATAATGTATTTTTTTCTTATTTTTTAATGTATGAGTACTGAGAGTAGAGTTCGCCACGTGATTCAGATATAATGACAGAAACTCTCAAAATATAAAAAAAAAATGATTCATTTATTTATTCAAAAATAAATAGATAAATATAGAAACGAAAAAAAACAATTTTTATTTATACTTTGAGATCGTAGATCATTAAATATCTATTACGAGTAAACTTTTCTTGGCGATGATACCGAACTAGAAGACATTAAGACTTGAATTACGATACCTACAGACACGTTTTTGACATATTTTAGAAGTGCAAGTATAAAAACCGGATCTTCGCCTGCTTTTTTTTTTATATAATAATAATGGTAATAAAAACCAATGTATTCTATTTGAACGATAATATAAGATTTTGAGGTTTGTGGTTTCACCTGAATAGTAAAATTAGAATTTTGGTAATTGTGTTACCATCGCCCCCTGGTGGTTCAGAGGTAGGCTGGAGGGCTTACAACATTAAAACAGGGTTTGATACCCACAGAATGGTACAGCGTAGTTATCCCTTTGTATTTTTTATGTAAGCTACAAAATCAAAACCGACATACGCGATGTTACATTAACAATAAGATGAGAATGTGGCCTTCATGATGTCTCCTGAATAAATAAAAAGGCATTCGCTCTGTCACCTGAACGATTTTGTTTTGATTTTTATTGTTAAGCACAAAGCTACACAATCGAAAATCTGTAATCTGCTCACAACGGGTATCGAATCCCGATTTTTAACGACGGAGAGGTACCTGAACGATTAAACCAGAGTACGAGATTCGCAATGTCATCTAAATGATAAGATAAATACTGGTATATCCGTGGTATCAACTTAACGTAGAAATAAAAAAGGACAATAGCTGGATGATTAATTCAGTATAAGATATTAATATGGACAACAAAATGTAAATGTTACACGTCTAGTATTATGTCTAGAATGTAGCACTTATAGTATCATATGGATTACAGAATGTAAGTGTTACACGTATAGTGTCATATGGACTATAAAATGTAAATGTTACGCGTATAGGGTCATCTTTACTACGAAACGTGAATATTGCATGCAAGGAGTAATATGGACTACAAAACTAGAATATTATTAGATTTGTGATATCACCTTATCTAAGGATTCAATGTTTTAGATTTTTATTGTAACCTAAATGACAACATCAAAATGCTACATTTGTGGTATCATCTGGAATACAAAACCAGAATGTTGTATGTGTGTTGTCTTACAGGCCGAAGTTTAAAGGTCATGGGGCAAAGTAGGAAGTCGTTATAACTCAATAAATACCTCTTTATATCAGCCTTATGATGGCTGTTGGAGAAGAAACTTCAGGTGAGTTTATGTATTATTGCAGTAGTGGCATCCACCATTTTTTTTTCATTGCATTCCTCCATAGAGAGTGCTAGCGCACTCTCGGAGATATATAAGACGTTTATGTGCCTTCTCCCCACACTGTGTGTTTATTGTGTTATAGAAAATTTAATAAAGATTGCTTATTTTTCGGTGTAAGGACGTGGCGCCATCTATGAATGTAGTTAACGTTAACTAACGTCAAAGATAATAAGTGGTCAATAGCTGCAATAATGGGGGTGAAGGAGGTTAAAAACTTCCACTAACATACCCCTTGTTCCAAATTATCATCCCACAAAGTTTGGTTGAGATTGTTAGATAACAAATAGGAATAATTAGATAACGTACAGACAAACGGACAGAAACACATATCTTTGTGCTTTATGTATATAGAGGTATTACGTTTTATTTCACTGTGTAGAGTACAATAGAATGCACTGTATTGCATCAACGTTAAAAATTAAAACGCAGGTAACTATCAGCTATTGATATCCTCTTACAATATATAGTTAAAAACATAAATTTTTATACATGGCACACAGTCTTTATTGAGTCTAAAATGTCTTTTACTAAGGAAATAAGACTTACAAACGACAACAAATGAAAACAAATAAAAACGCTTACTTATTGCTGTGAATCCTAGTATAGCTAAATATTCGAATTTAATTATTACTTGCAGACATATGGGCATACGTTTTTGTAATATTAAAAACAGTATATGTTTGTTTTTCAAAGTAAAGTACTTTTCACACTAAATCGGCAGTTTTTTCACACAGAGCTGAGACTAACGTAAAAACAACCATCCGATAGTTAAATGGTACTTGCTAGTAATACTGACCCGTCTTATACCATTTAACTTTCCCATAAATTAGGTATTGAACTGATGCTTATAAGTGCGATTACCAACTTTACTTTAACTTCATATTTGTAGTTTTCTGTGCGCTATTTAACATACAGAGTTATAATTTATATTCAAAGTACCAAGAACAAACTGACAACTAAATAATGTTTGGTGAAGATCGAGGCTCACGCCTTATGCCATTTACGTAATCCACATATAATTGGTTTGATTTGTACCTTAGCTTTCGTTCAGATCAAACGTTATCAGCTATATATCTTGCAAAACATAATTCATTTATTGAGCTCAATTTTCTCGTGAAATAAACGTCTTTTAAAATTTTCAAAATATTAACCCTAACTATTACAGTTTATCAAAGATTTGTACCCATGAAAAAGGTTTCAGTTACGATTTAGACTCTCGATTAGTACACAGAGTGATTGTTACTCCTCGATTAGAACCCAGAGTAATTGTTACTCATCGATCAGATCCCTGAGTAATTGTTACTCATCGATCAGAGCCCTGAGTAATTGTTACTCCTCGATTAGTACACAGAGTGATTGTTACTCCTCGATTAGAACCCAGAGTAATTGTTACTCATCGATCAGAGCCCTGAGTAATTGTTAATACTCGATTAGTACACAGAGTGATTGTTACTCCTCGATTAGAACCCAGAGTAATTGTTACTCATCGATCAGAAACAATTAATCTGTGTACTAATCGAGTATTAACAATTACTCAGGGCTCTGATCGATGAGTAACAATTACTCAGGGATCTGATCGATGAGTAACAATTACTCTGGGTTCTAATCGAGGACTAACAACTACTCTGTGTACTAATCGAGGAGTAACAATTACTCAGGGCTCTGATCGATGAGTAACAATTACTCTGGGTTCTAATCGAAGAGTAACAATTACTCTAGGTTCTAGATTTATCTTCGGTGTTACTTTCACACGGATCTTATAAAAACACATAATTTATTCTTTTTAATCTTGGACTTTTCATTTCAAAATTTTTCATTTCGAAAATATGACATAAAAATGTCATTCAAGAAATACGATAATCGTAAATGTCATCTTCCTCAAGTTATTACAAATACATTATAACGAACAGACACCAAGTAATCATCACCTAACTCTTAACCCCACCCCCACCCCACCCTTCTGTGCGCTACGTCTGCGTGAGTGAAAAAAAGAACATTCTCTTATCTATAATGACACTGCTTACGAAGCATAAACCTTCCTTGGGTGAAAATCTGAAGACTCCTTTTCTTTCTCTTTTATTCTAATTTGAGAATCCAGTCGATATCGTGGAAACTATGGTGGACACAAGTATTTTGTGAATAATAGCACACAAGCCCCAAAATGTATGATATATAGATGTAAGAGTTACTTTTGTTCGTTTAATTGCTTTTTATTTCGTCTGAAAATTGAAAGCGAGCAAGAGTGGGCAGATGCTGTAAACAAACGATGCCAACTCGTTTCTATGGCCACAAAGTTTACATAGTTTTCACTTCCTGTTTTTGAAGACTTACTTACTCGATATTTCTTAGAATTTCTTGAACATTTTGGAACTTTTTTTTAATTGTATCGGAAACTTGTTACGACTTTAGAAGAAGGAAATGTGAAGAGGTAGATTATATAATCCTAGCGAAAGTACCCGGCTTCGCTCCGGTTATTAGGTTGATAGTGTGTGTATTCGAAACCCATTTTAGCATAAAAGTATAACCTATATACATTTTTTGCTGAGCGACATGACAAAAACTATTGTTGAAAGGCATTGTTACCAAAACGCACTGGCTTTTCAATATATTAGGAGTTGTTATATTACTTATGTTATCCACGTGCGCGCGCACATGCGCGTGGATAAGATAAGTATTACCCAGGTGCACACCGTCAGTAGTTACTTTGTATGGGTGCAAAATTTTAGGTTTCTAGGTTTTTCCCTCTTGGAGCTATGGCGGTCACACAGACACGCACGCACGGGTATGTCTGTCTGTCTGTGAAATATATTTTTATTATAAGGAACCACTTGTTTTCGCTAGCTTGCCTCATTAAAAAGATGCACACGCGCATGCGTGTACGCACGTGGATAAGCTAAGTAATACCCAGGTGCACATCCTCAGGGTACACTAGGTATGGGTACAAAATTTCAGGTTTCCAGGTTCTTTCTTCTTGGAGCTATGGCGGTGACAGTTCTTTTCTATGTAATTTTTTCGTTAGCTTGCCTTATAAAAAGATGCGAACGCACATGCGCGTTCGCACATGGACAAATAATAATACCCAGTTGTACACCCCCAGGGTCAAATTAGTATGGGTTCAAAATTTCAGGTTTCGAGATTCTCTTGGAGCTATGATGGTCACATATATACAGACACTCAAGTGCACATGCGCATGCGCGCACGCATACATGTGCGTGTCTCTCTGTGATTTATATTTATAATATAAGGAGCCATTTCTTTTCTATGTGGTTTTTCGCTAGCTTGCCTCATTAAAAAGATATGCACGCGCGTACGCGGACGCCCGTGGATAAGATAAGTAATAATATCCAGGTGCACACCCTCATGGTCCACTTTGTATGAATACAAAATTTCAGGTTTCTAGGTTCTTTCTTCTTGGAGCTATGGCGGTCACATATTCTTTTCTATGTGGTTTTTCGCTAGCTTGCCTCACAAAAAGATGCGCACGCACAAACGTGGATAAGTAATAATACCAAAGTGCACACCCTCAGGGCACACTTAGTATGTGTGCAAAATTTCAGGTTTCTAGGTTCCTTCCTCTTGGAGCTATGACGGGTACACACATACACACACACACACACACATAGACCCACAGACAAGCCCTTTTATGATCATTATAGATTTCATATATAATTACCAAGAAAGAACTCCTAAGTATGTGTTTTATTTCTAGAATAAAACATTAATTCAATTTACAAACGAGTGATATATATATACCTATAAATGGCAGGTGCTTATTTTAGCTGGCATGTATTTTAAGCCTTGTCTCACACCGATCAGTATCTAGAACCAATACATACAGACTAGTCCATAATGATATGCCCACTCAGCAAAATAAGTTAGTTTAAAATAATAGACAGTATTGTTCTAACTAAAACAATGTATCTCGCAAGTTTTAGGCGATTGACAACAGCTACTTAAAATTGAGGGCACCAGTTGAAAACTGGTTTTATATTTGGAAACCATAAAATTGTATATGTAGTATGCATATATACATAACGTGTTGGTTTTGGTTTTTGTGTGTATTAGGGTGTATATAACTCAAATCTAACAATCTATGATTCCAGAATATATATATTACTCGTGTAATATATTGTAGTCAGCATCATAAAATGAACGTAATCATTAGAAAATTATTAGTTACGTTATATTTACTCGCTATTTCTACTTACTCCCGGATAAATCACGGATATATATAACTCTTAGAGCTAGGGTTAAGTATATATAGCTTAATTCACATTTCAACTGCAGTTTTAAGATGCAATATAAAAATATTTTTCTCTGATTACTACTTTACCAAAACATTGAATTTCTTGCAATTAAACCTTTGTAAACTTCTTTCTGACCTGCTTTACTGATAAATGTCTTTAGTAGGGCAACGAGTTATTAGCGATCGAGGGGATGTCGGACCCAACTTTGTAATCAGGTCTTTTCGACTTGCCCCCCCCCTAGTGGCACAGCGATATGTCTGCGGACTTACAATGCTAGAATCCGGGTTTCGATACCCGTGGTGAGCAGAGCACAGATAGCCCATTGTGTAGCTTTGTGCTTAATTACAAACAAACAAACTTTACTGATAAGTCTTTAGTGGGGCAACAGCGTTGAAGAGAGGGTTATATCCATTTAACCTTCCTATTACCAAGATATCTAGCAAATATGTATGAACAACATGATTCATGTAAACTAATTTGATTATTTTAAGTGATATATATGTGGGAAAATAACCTTTTAATTAATCATTACTAAACATGAGAACAAAAGATACCCATGTTAACAAAAATTTAACTTCATGCGTAAACTATGGGTACTTAACACATCCATGCTGATAATTAAAGAGTTAATTAACATGACTTGATGACTCTTTCTTCCAATCCTTTATTTTGGTCTATTGTTCCTTAGGCATCCTGAAAAAACCCGTTAAAATCTTTGAAAGTCTTAAATGTATACATTCTAAAGATCGAATTTGACGACGGATTCCTGCTTTTAAGGCGTTTTATGTTTTAATGGACTTATAGGTTTAAAAATGGATATTGATACGCAACTGTACCCTTCTTGGATGTCTGCTAAGTAACAAGACGACTATCTTCTTTCATAACGTAGCACTTTTACTTGCATAACAAACATTCAGTTGTCCAAGTTTTATTTGAGTTAAATAATAACTGGATTTTCATACTTACTAAGGCATTACTAGGAAGACATCAAAACGACATTTGATTTATATTTTATTAGGTTAAAAAAATTAATAGTAAGCAAAAAACTAACACTGAATGAGAGAGATAGATAAAAAGATATGTAACAACAGTTTTCTCCCTTATTCCCCATCTTCTTGGATCACTTCCTAGCAAAATCAAATACCTTCCGTAACTTTTTATGACATATAATTCCAATGCAATATTAAGGATAAAGCTACCTTCAGAGTAAAACAGCTTCTGAAATAATATGAGAGGTAGAACTGTCTTGGAACATAACAGCTACTGCAACAATATAAAACTAATAACTGTCTTGGGAACACAACAGTTTCTATAACAACACTTGGAATAGTAAGGTAGATATAACAATCTTGAAATATCACAACACCTGGAACAGTGTGATAGATATAACAATCGTGAAATATAACAACACCTGGAGCAATGTGATAGATATAACAGTCTTGAAATATAACAACACCTGGAGCAATGTGATAGATATAACAATCTTGAAATATCACAACACCTGGAACAATGTGATAGATATAACAATCTTGAAATATCACAACACCTGGAACAATGTGATAGATATAACAGTCTTGGAATATAACAACACCTGGAGCAATGTGATACATATAACAATCTTGGAAAAGAAAAGCTTCTGGAACAATTTTGGATATACAATTGATTTGGAAAGTAACAGATTCTAAAATAACATGATAGATATAACTGTCTTGGAACAAAACACCATCTAGAATAACCTGAAAATAACAATTGTCTTAGAGCATAACAGCTACTGGAACAATGAGAGATATAACTTTCTCGGAAAGCTCTTGGAGAAGATATAACTGCCTTGGAATATAACAGCTTCTAGGTCTATTTAATAACAGTAATAATGGTTTTGAAACAATACTTTTTGTGACTTAGGAAGATAATAAATTTCACAGCTTTTAATTATTCCTAAAGTTTGGAAAGACTACAATATACAAAACCGCGGTACTGAAGCCGAACAATAACTTCTTGTTGAATTAGAAAAAATAATACTTAAGTTTTGGATCAATGTAGTTTTATCACTGTCATTTACATGATTCAGAAGCTACAAAGCATAAAAGATACATTCGATTAAGTTAAAAACAATATCTATATCCAAGTAGCTTCAATTCCAATAAAAGTTTTATAAAGAGATGCAACTTTACACAAACTAATTTCTATTGCCTAGCAGCCATTTTTTT
The DNA here is from genome assembly GCF_000517525.1 of Limulus polyphemus. NCBI lineage: Eukaryota > Metazoa > Arthropoda > Merostomata > Xiphosura > Limulidae > Limulus > Limulus polyphemus. The sequence goes on along the minus strand of NW_013665854.1, from coordinate 507,046 downwards.
TAGTTATTTAGTAACGAACTTTTCAATAAGCCTATAGAATAGCAACATGATTACCATCGGAGCACACCATGCCACAGCGTTGGAATGCCTTGGTGACGACTGACCCATCATCAGAAGCCTTATGATCAGAAACTTTGTTCTTTTAAAGTATTTGAACAAAGAATGAACCTGTGCATTACATCCCAAAGAAAGGAAAAAGTAAATTACGTTTGATTAATAAGGTTATTCACAAGTTAAACTCTGGGCATACTTGTAGATTTACAAAAATAAATCTACTACGTCCAGTTAAATCCTTATAAATGCGATAAATAATTACATTTATTATTCAAAATGTTTTAGTTTCATAACTCTATCAATCGTGTAAAGCACACGCGCTTAGATAGAATATTGTAAAAAAATTCTTGAGTTGTGATTGCAAAGATTCACCAATACGAGAAAAAAAAACCGTTCCAGTTCAGAGGTATGTAGTAGATGAAACGCTTTGGTAAAAGTTTTCACTTTTCTCTGCGAGCTGAAGGTATATATAATATATATTTATTTACACCGTCTTCTGCCAACCGTTCAAGCTACACGCGAGAAAAGTAGTAGCCTTTATCGGTAAAATGGTCCAGTGAATGTAATCATGATTCCAGCTGTTGACGTATTTTCCCAGTGCTCCAGATTGGAGAAACAGGATACGTGTATCGGCACTAAGAACGAGTTTCGTGCCTTTTCATGAGATATTCTTGTTCCACGAGGGAAAATATCCACATCAGCTTCACTGTCAAAAACTGCAAAGTCTTCAGTTTTACTTCAACACACCACCACTAATCGAATTTTGTGCCTCTGATGAGTAACTGCTAATTTGTAAAGAGTTACCAAAAGTTCGTTATTTATCGATTATCTAGCACGTATTTGTATACAAACGAAAACAGAAATATGTATTATTTTCATATGGTTCAGAAGCAGCTCGTAAGCATATCAATAAAACCTGTAATATTTTGAAATACACATTCACCAGAAATAGCTTGGATTTTGTTAATCTTAGTAATATCACAAAATATGGAACCTGTCCAAACGTAACACTTTGTGGACATTATTGAAAATAGCGTGTTGCTAAAATATAATCTTTCAGTGATCCTAAGTGTAGTCCTCCCCATTGAACAGAAGTTTATCTCCTAAAAATATACAAACATTGAAAAAAAAAAAACACTAAGTGGAACATCCTACACAACTTGAGAGGCGAATTTTACATATATTGTTAAAATGTTACCAAAAATATTCTACAACGAAGGAAGGAAACTAGTGAAACATCCTACACAACTCGAGAGGCGAATTTTACATATATTGTTAAAATGTTACCAAAACTACTCTACAACGAAGGAAGGAAACTAGTGAAACATCCTACACAACTCGAGAGGCGAATTTCATATATATTGTTAAAATGTTACCAAAACTACTCTACAACGAAGGAAGGAAACTGGTGAAAGCGATTTTTTTCCCTTCGTAAATTAAATCATAAGCTCACAGACACAAGTTATAATGAAAATACGATCAGCACATATCTTTGTATGTCATGATAAATCACGCTCCTACAAAACTCATCTTTGAATCAAACCACTACCAATACTTTTTTCGTTGTTCCTAATTACTTACTTCTTCCTCTGGCTAAATTACTCTTATTCTTTCCTTTTTCGTAAACACTCTTCATCACTTGGTTTTCCCTAACGTTTCTTCTTCTGATTAATACGTATAGTATTTATTAAGAGTAATTATATAATAAATTACAGATTGTAAAAAAGTTATTTTAATAATAATTTGTTTACATTTGTCTGCCATAAATTTTCCTAGTTCATCTACATTAAATAGTTTTTTATCAAAAATTCTAATTGATTTGTTCGTCATTTTTAATTTATTTTTTATCTTATTACATAGCAATGACTTATTTAATGATAAAAAAGTAATATATATTGTTCTTGGTTTTTATTTAAAACGTTGTTCTAATATATTTCCTATTGACCAGATATTCTGCACTAAACTTTACAGAAAAAATAACGTATCGCATACTGTTTTTAATAATATAAAAGTCTTAGTCTGTTGTTTCTTTTATTATTAAAACTGTGTGTTTAGTTTTAAAACAGTATTTACAAGCAGATACAATACAATACATAGAAATACAGTGTGACGGCATGTTTGTTTTTATACCAGGGGGTTTCACGGTTTCAGTCGTGCAGTTCCTCAGTGTTTCCTTTCGGTATCCGGTCTTAACTTACATATGAAAATATCATTTGTTGGCGAGATATTAATATCAGTATTAAAGCTTATATGTAAAGTACTGAGAACGAATGCGTCACAATTCCTAGTAACCATTTGATAGTGAAATATGCACAGATACTACGTTAGTAGGTACTTTAACCAGTATAGGCTTAAAATATACCAATCTCAGTCTTTTCTCTACTAAGTGGTTTCTTTGAAGATCTCCTACAAACAAATATGAAAGATATCAAAGAAAGTTGACAATTCCAATCCTTCTGCCTCCTGGTGGCTTACCTGTACGCTGACGGGCTTTTAACGCTAAATTTCGAGGTCTGATATTCGCGTACATAACTCCTTGTGTAGCTTTTCGCTTAGACCAAAACAAATCAAACTCTTTGGTTATTACCACAGAACCTACCAACAGTAGAAAAGAATAGTATGAAGTCCTTCTGTGTAATCTTTTTATTTCGACAATCTTTGTGACTATTATAACCGAATGTTCTAATGTAATACGTGCAAGAACATTTTACTCAACGTTTTAACATGTGTGAGACCTTTCCGCTCTCATATTATCATGCATAGTGCAAAACGCACGTTTAAACCCTATTAATAGTAACAAGTAGTTTTTAATCGATAAAAAATATCATTCTGGGACGAAATCAGAGGGAATTATATTTATCAAAAATTATTGAAATAGTTGCTGCCGATAAAACGACCAGGATTGACTAGAGTTAGTTAGCTCAAGTAAAGGAAGTTATTTACAGTGTTATGTAGAATTGGGTGAGAATGTCAAAGGAAAACCGTTGACAATGCTTAGTAAGTACAATGATTTTAATAAAAAGAACATGTAAGATTAAATCTATAGTAATACTATTGACATTTTGCTAACGTTAGCGATATTATCGCTAACGACAATGGAAGAGGAAGGTCTTGAATGTTAGCATTTTCTACTGTTTCCTCGTAAACGACTACACCTGCCTTACAAATGTATAGGAAACCGAAATAGCTGAGTTTACAGTATCAATTTCTTTTCGCTTTATAAACTTCCAAGTTTTCTGAATTTTTCAAAGGAAAAGCAGGAATTCGCGGAATATTATCAAAGAGCTGACTCAGCCACTGACTATTCGAACTTGGCATGTATATTGTTGTTTTCTTATCTGCTATTATTATTTTACTTTGGAAAAATACATACAATAGAAAAAATAACTCTGATAGCGAGTAGGGGTGAAAAGCTAATTTTAGTTTATGCCTTTCTTTTCAAGTATGCTGAAACCTAAAATACAATTGTCGATATGTGAATAAGACCTCGCTTGGGTGCCTTAATCCTCAAATTGTTTTTATAAAGTTCATTTCAAATGTTTGATTTAGCGCAAAAGCTACAAAAAGGGTTATCTGCGCTTTGTTCACTGTGTGGAATCGAACCCTGGATTTTAGCTTTGTAAGTTTGTACGTTATTTCATTTCTAGTGAAGCCCATATATTTCATTACATTAACTAATTGTTATGTTTTCTCTTGTTTATTACTTAGTGTAATCAGACCCAAACAAATTGGATGAAATCACTCATTTTCTACGTAAAATACATAGCGAACCCCAGTAGTAATTAGCAGGAGCAATTGTAATATTGGTACTTTTATTGAGTGATTGTAATATTGATGGTACTTTTGTTGAGTAATTGTAATATTGATGGTATTTTTGTTGAGTAATTGTAATACTGATGGTACTTTTGTCTCAATGTTTTTGTGACACGTGCGTTATTAGAGATCCTGTAACCAACAAAGTCAACGACAAATAAGCACTTCGTTGCATAAATAGTTTAGTAAAGTGTGTTTAATAATCTTATGGAATCCATATTTATTTCCCCGAAAGAGGTCACTAGTTGCAACAGCGTGTTGTCTGTCAGTCAGTCAGTAGACACTAAAATGACGTCACATATAAGACGCTTAACATTGCAACTTGTACTGTCGTGACATCAGTAAAACGTGCGCATGCCATGAATCACGAGAAGAATTATGCACTCTGTAAGCTGCAACGCAGCATAACATAAGAACTTCAAAAGCAAGAAATTAAAATATTTGTTACACTTAATTTTGATTTTATTCACTCTTGAAACAGAAAACTTTCGTAAACCCTGCGGAAATACATCTAGTATATTTTAGGGTTAAACGTTAGTACCTCAACCTGAACATAGAGATGATTTTCCATACTCTCTGAAAATCACACCTGATTCCATTTTCAAATTCTACATCTGACTATAGAAGCCATATACTTTTCTATATTTTGGTTATTAGGTTATTATTAAACCGAGAAGAAAGGTTCAAAACTGGTTACGTACTAACCCTTTTTCAAAACATTATATTTTATAATCTTCTCTAACTATTAGTCGGATTGTTTTATTTTCTACATAGAAAGAAAAAAAGTTAGGTAATCGCGACAGGTCTTAATGGTTTAAGTAGAACTTAGTACATTCACACATACATCTACTACAAGCTTAATTAACTTTGTAAAATTTGAAATACATTTGACCTTAAATAAAGAAAAAGTAAAGAACTCTAACCGAAAAATCGGCAACCACACGCTTTTAAAACATTCCATAATTTCATCACAAAAACCACCGGCAACTTATTGCTGATTATTTGACCAGAAATTTAAGGGGATCATTTTTTGTTACTTTCTTTCGTTTCTTATTTGTTATTGACGCTGTGAATTTATTTTGAAAGTGAATTTCTGCTTTTAATATTTTTACCGTGATGTTACGAAATTAATTTTCTCAGCGATGAGTTTGAGTCGTAAAATATCATTATAAGCCTGCATCTTCGTTAAACACTACACGTCAAGTAACAAGACCTACATGCGCTTAGCCATTCCTAATCTTGGATTGAAAAGCAAGTGGGAAGGAAGCTAGTCAACAGCAATCATCGAAAACCCTTGGGCTACTCTTGTCTGATCAAATAATAGAATTTCACTGTCACTCCTATAGCACACTCACGTTCCAAAAGAGCGGAGCGCGTTTTTTTTTTTCGGCAATGGGGCACAAACCATAGACCCTTGGATTCACAATCAGGGCACATTAACACTTAGGCCATACCTGGAGTCTCGAGAAATATAACTTGGAAAATATTTAAGATAGGTATTATTGTCCCGGAAGGAGGCCAAAGGCCGCCTGGAGGGGACACCTGTTTTAACCACTTGCACCACTATATAGTAATGTGTTGTCTGTCAGTCAGTCAGTAGACACTAAAATTACGTCACATAAGGGAAGTTAACGTTGCAGCGTGTACTGTCATGACGTCAGTAAAACGTGTGCATGCCATAAATCACGAGAAGAATGATGCACTCTGTAGACTACACTGTAGGTTACAACACAGCATGACATATGAACTTCCAAAACAAGAAAAAAATTGTTATTACTCTTAATTTTGGTTTTGTTTACTCCTGAAACAGAGCACTTTCGGTAACCCTGCGGAAGTACGCCTAGTTTAAATATTAGTTATTATATTACTAACGTTCAAGTATCACCAGATGATGAAGCATTGTGAAAACTGTATAACAAATTTAGTACTTAAAACTATATCTATTAATATACAATGTATTTTACAAGACAAAAATGTCTTACATTAATAGATATAGTTTTAACTATTAAATATGTGATACTTCTAAAAATTGGTGTTTCATATTGTGAAGGATATTACGTTAATATCCTATTTGATATAAAGATAAAACACCTTGTCTCACAACGTTAAATTTAAAATAGTACTTGAAGCTAACAGTTGGTGTTTTTTTTTTTTACTTTCATTAACAGTATTGATTAGAATGTTTAATATCTTCCATTTTACTATTTTTAGTTTTAAGTTTTACAATTATACTTTTATCATAAAGATTGTTTTGCATTTTCAGCTTAATGTATATATTTAGGGCTAAATAAATATTCTAAGCTTGCCGAACTTCGTGAGATATTTTTGGGTTTATGGCCGAAAATATCGTTAACTGGTGAAACAATGCATTCTATTCATTACAAGTAAGAACGTAATAAAAATATACTTAGTCAGCTAACTCCTTACCTGGTTGAGTTTTAGTCTCGCTCTAAGTAGGTAGCATGCTCTGATCGGCAGTTAATATTAATTAGGTAACGAAACTCATATCATGGCGAGCTGAGAACTGCACATTTAAAGCAGTGTCAGCTCTCATCGACCAGTTACGTACACCCACACACCCTTATATGTTTCATTAAAAAGAGAGTTTGAATCTGTTCAGCTCCAACTATCTTGTGCTCTCAGGGTTATAACTCTTCTCGGTCTCGTGAAACCTAAAGTTATATCCCATGCATAAATTCACAAGAATATAAAAGTGTATGAATATGTATATATATAACAACTATAGCAAGCAACTTTTCACATGTAAAGCCCCCACAAGAAGTGTCAATCACTATAAATCGATCTAGCTAGACTGAAGAAAGCTAATACTGTAGATTTCAGCTGATCACAGGATGAACCCAACATGTTTCCATTTTATATCTCGCAATACCATTAGATGAAGAAAAAAAAAAGTGAGAAAATTTAGCGGAGAAACTGAATAGCCTCAGCCTCTGTTTCGGAAAGAAGGACTATAAAAGGTGTGTGCACGGTGAAACAAATTGTTAGTTTTCTTTTCTTTAGAATTTTCGCGCAAAGTCACGTAAGGGCTATCTTTGTATAGCCAGCCCTAATTTTGAAGTGATTGACTAAATGAAGAGAATCCCATCTGTAACTCTTGGGCTACTCTCACCGAACAGTGATATTTAACCGTCACTCTAATAGCATACACATATCAAAATACTGGTCCCTCGGAGGGTCAGCGGTAGGTTTACGAAGTTACAACGCTAAAATCCAGGGTTTGATTCCATACGATGGATAGTGAACAGGTAGTCCATTGTAGAGCTTTGCGCTGAAAGAAACAAACCAAAATGCAGAGCGCGTTTATGAGGGAACTGTGAGTGAGCCACGAACCCACGAATTCACAGTCTGGGCATACTAACTTTGGCCCCGCCCATTAAACAACTACAACCATCCAATTAGTACTTGCCTGGGAGAAGGTTAAGACAGAGGGGAATATACTTTAAAGACGTTAATGGACTACATCTGTCTAGGAAGTTTTGGAAACGTTCCGAGCTGCTAACGCAGATCTTCATTCGGTCTTAATTAAGATCTGCGCTAACAGCTCGACATGTGGCCCAAAACTTCCTAGACAGATGTAGTCCATTAACAACTCCTTTCAAGTATTCAGTTAGTTGATTATTAAAGTATGGCGGAAAAAAAATCATGGAAAATAAACTTTGATCTTGAAGTATTTTTCTGAGCGCGTTAAGTTTGTGCGTGAATGCCTACCTACCTTTCTCTGTATCTGTGTTTTTTTATGTTTATACAATGAGGTGTTATGCTCATTGGACAGACAATGGCACATAATAAGCATCAATTTTAAAATATTTGGAAATGGATCGAATATGCAGATATATATATAAATATATTCAGCTGTAACACGAAAGAGTATTAGTTCCGAACAGATCAAAATGCGCAAAATCAAATATATAGAATTTCATAAACTCAAAGTATATATATATATATCGAATAAACTTCACTTAAAAAGTTCATCATTCCACCTTTTAACGTTCACGTATATATTTATATAGAGAGAGATAGATACGATTATATACGGGTAGTGAAAGATTTTACTTTGTCAAAAGCTGTAAAAGCAGGCAAAACAACTTTAAAAAGGGCAATATCATCTACAGTAAAGAATTTATTGCAAGTGTTACATTGTATTGAAAATACGCACTGTAGCGTATAACGTATTACTAAGCGGATATCGTTTACCAGTAGGCCTATAAAAAGCATCACTTTGTCTTCTGTTCAGGAGTTTACTGTTGCTTTCTATATAAGATATTAGAAATTTTTCTCAGAACTGAATTTTTTAGCTTCAGCACTTAGAATATAGTTTCTTTAGCTGAGCAGATGATCTAACGATATTTGACATTTTAAGTGGGTCTATAAAAAAGTCATTCGATTTCTTCTAAATACTGATCAGTATCAATATGCTGCTAAATATACTTAAAAATAGTAATCTTAGTCCCAATATTGGAAATAGTGAAATCCTGTAAAAAAGATATAACTGCCAACGACTATTATGCTTGTTCTTGTCCTTCGGTGCGACAGCGCCCCCCAGTGGCACAGCGGTATACCTGCGAAGTTATACCGCTAGAAAGCAGGTTTCGATACCCGTGATCGGCAGAGTACAGATAGGCCCATTGTGCAGCTTTGTGCTTAACTACAAACAAACCGGTGGAACAGTAATATGTTTACTGACTTACAACACAAGAATCCGGAGGCCGATTTCCCGCGGTGGACATAGCAGATAGCACAATGTGGCTCTACTCTAAAACACACACGTGAAGCCCAGCAGAAATTACCTATATATTTTCTCGAACCTCCTAAAATAGCGGTTTATTGTTAATTATAAAAAAAAACAGTTTTTTAGAACATTAATACTTATAATAAAAAAATCACTAAAATGAATAATTTGTTTGTTTTCAATTACTTGCTCTAGCTGTCCCTAATTTCAGAACTGATAGACACTAGAGAGGAGATAGCTAGTCAACAGCACTCACTATCAATTCTAGGGCTACTGTAATCGAATACTAGAATTTGACCGTTACTCTTATTACTCATCCACCACTCCAAAGAGCAGAGAAAGATTTTACTGCAACGGAACGCAAAACAAATATCAGAGAAAGTCGTTTCCAATTTCAGAAATTATATTTCAAAAACATCTGAAACAGCTGGTTAAATACCAGTGTCACAACACCTGAAACAGCTCGTTAAATACCAGTGTCATAACATCTGAAACAGCTGGTTAAATACCAGTGTCACAACACCTGAAACAGCTCGTTAAATACCAGTGTCACAACACCTGAAACAGCTCGCTAAATACCAGTGTCACAACACCTGAAACAGCTCGTTAAATACCAGTGTCACAACACCTGAAACAGCTCGTTAAATACCAGTGTCACAACACCTGAAACAGCTCGTTAAATACC
>NW_013665854.1:479814-497361 GCF_000517525.1 Limulus polyphemus | reverse complement strand
GGTTAAATACGAGTGTCACAACATCTGAAACAGCTCGTTAAATACCAGCGTCACACCATCTGGAACAGCTCGTTAAATACCAGCGTCACACCATCTGGAACAGCTGGTTAAATACCAGCGTCACAACATCTGGAACAGCTGGTTAAATACCAGCGTCACACCATCTGGAACAGCTGGTTAAATACCAGCGTCACAACATCTGAAACAGCTGGTTAAATACCAGCGTCACAACACCTGAAACATCGTGTTAAATACCAGCGTCACAACATCTGAAACAGCTGGTTAAATACCAGCGTTCACAACATCTAAAACAGCTGGTTAAATACCAGCGTTACACCATCTGGAACAGCTTGTTAAATACCAGCGTCACAACATCTGAAACAGCTGGTTAAATACCAGCGTCACAACACCTGAAACAGCTGGTAAAATAGAAATTTCTTAGTGATAATGAGTTTCGCTCGGGATTAAGGTTAACGCACTTTTCACAGCGTATGCTAATACTTTTAATATTCTATAAGTGAGATATTTTTATTATGAAAATCCGAATGACTATTTCAAGAGCTTTGCGCTTTCTTCTATTAATTATCTCAACATTTTTAGTGTTTCCCCCGTAAAACAGATCGAGACACGCATACCGTATTAGTCAGTGTGAAATAAATTAGGGCGGGTTAAATCTACTTAACATTTGCTAGTGTTATGTTTATGGTTAAAAGCTATTTCTCAGTTTTTCCTTTACTAAAAAAAGTCTTGGTGACGTTGCTTTTACCTGAACATTGCAATGTTTGCTTGTTTTGAATTAAGCACAAAGCTACACAATGGGCTATCTGTGCTCTGCCCACCACGGGTATCGAAACGCGGGTTTTAGCGTTGTAAGTCCGCAGACGTTCCGCTGTGCCACTGGGGGGCGGTATTGCATTTATACACATAAAAGAAAACTTAAATAGCGGATAAGATCACTATTACAAACAGTGATAAATACATAAAATTACCAAACATGAGCGCGAGAAAATTAAGCAAAAATTATACCAGTTATAGAATCAACTTCGAAAGACAGATTATTGTTGTAATAAAATCTAGAAAGCGCATGGGATGTCTGTCTTATCAAGAGATGTAAGACTCGACAACATGCAAAACAAGTTCAATCACTTGAACTCAGGTGCTTAAACCCAATATCCTAAGCCTTATTATAATGTCGTGGGAATTGAAGTGATTCACCCTAGCTTAAGCCCAATGTCTTAAGCCTTACTTCCGCTGACTGTCCGCGCTTGTAATGTCATGAGCGTTGTAGTGGCTCACCACTATTTTAAATCCAGAATGTCCCCAGTGCTGTCACCATCATTGTCCGTCCGCGAGTTTATTGTAAGCACGACAATGATTTGCTGATAGATCAAATCCACAACACTCCGAGTTCCTCCACCGGTCCCTCTCAGTGGCCAGTTGTATGCGTAGTAGTAACGTACAAGTAGGTATTAGATGTACCGAATTTTGAATACAATAAATTAGTTCATTAATTTTTACAGCTTAATTATGGATTTAAAATTATAAAATTTTTCTCGTAAATCTGTATATTTTATTCCATCGTTTGAAGGGTTCATTAGCAAGTCGTTTTAATAGTAAATATACATACCACTTTAAAAGCACAATTTCAGAATGTATAAACTGGACTCGTTAGACTGGCATATCGGCTTTGGAAATCTTTAGATAGTTGACAAGGATGACCCGTCGCCTAATTTAACTTCAGGTACTCTCTAACTACTTACGTTTTTAACACGGGAAATCATTAAGCGTAACAAAAAACAGCTTATTTCAATAGGTGCAATCTTCGTTTTCACTTTATTTAATCACTAGTAATCAATCCTCAAAAACGCTTTTATCAGCTACAACATTTGTACAGTAAGTGAGTGCGCAACTGAGATGGCCTGCGGAGAAAAAAAAGAAACACACTGATGTGAGTCATTTAGTGAAAAAAAAAACTGTTTCACGGAAATCTCTCACTCAAGGAAACAAATGGATTCCGAAAACTAAGAAACGTCCGGAATGTCTTCAGACCAACATTTATTTGTGATCTCATAAACTATCAAACTGAATGCTGCTGAACCTAGTGGTTTTCTCACTTCTTCAAGAATCCAGATGGATGTTGTTATAATGCCACAGTTACAGGGGCGTTAGTGATAAACTAAATTACTGACCCGACCTGTAAGGATACTCCATACGTGAGTAGTTTTTGCCCAAACCTCTGTAGCAATGGCGGATAGATAAGCACTTTCTTACTTGAGGGAACATTTTCAGCATAATGTATTCCAGACACGCGCTGCATACAATCCGGCACACACACACAGAAGATCAGGAAAGATTTGCTTTCTAAAAGCATCGAAGGAAGACAAGTCTGAAAATGTTCGTTTATTCATATCAGTATAGCTAGGTAGACAGAAATGCAAGTTATTTGTACGATAGGAAGACTGACAGAAGAATAGATGGTTTGGTAAAATTGAGAAAATTCACACAAGAAAGAACTGAGGAAACAAAATCAGAGTCGGTTTATAGAATATTGACGTACAGCGAGATATTTCAAGCATACATTGAGTGGCTGCATTATAAAATTTAAATATTATAAAAACAGTTATGCGTAATTGAAGCAATTAATGTAAAATTTAGCTAAAGCTAAAGAGGGTTTAAAATAATTATAAATAAATTGATTTTGCATAACATATCTTTTTCAATCAATCTCCAGGTGTCACCTTTATTTTATTTAAACTCTTAAGTATAGTTTTAAATATATATATATATCCATTTATAAAGTAAAATATTCCTAACACCTTTTCACATACACTCTCGCCATCGGCTACACTGTACCGGAAATGAGATGCTTACGACAGTACACAGAGAAATAGACTAAACACTTCCTAGAAAACCGGATGACCTTCATGACGTCACTAAACTCTCTTTATATATATCACTCATTCGACTACAACCCCATTCCCAGTTTGCTCCTGAAGAAGAAATGTCTACCTTTCGAAAGCGCTAGGGTTATCAAGACTTCTTGAACCTACGTGTTTTTCTAACATCATTAAGATTAATTGAAATAGCTTTCCATATTTCTATGTTGTTCTTGGAGTTCGTTTGTTTTGATAGGAAATGGACTATCACTTTATATGATGTTTTGGAACCCAAAGAACTGATTACCAGTTTTTGATGACATCTAGATCATTTTCTATTGAATAAGTTAGAGAAAGAAGAAAATAAAGAATGACGTTTTAAAAGCGATTAAATAACCATTGGGTATTAAGCATCTTGTTGACGTTTGGTGGCGCTTGTTGAAGATTTTCTAAAAAGACTTTTACCAGTAACAAACAACGTAACAATACTTGTTTGTATGTTTGAAGTTAAGCACAAAGCTACACAATGGCCTGTCTGTGCTCTGTCCACCACGGGTATCGAAACCCGGTTTCTAGCGTTGTAATTCCGTAGAGATGTCATTCTGCCAAGTAACAGTACCATTCTCTTGCTGTAAAAGAGAATGCTACTGTTACTTGGCAGAACGATATAATATATTTTAAGCAAAGACGTAAGGAATTATAAAGAGGAGATACGAAAGTCATAAAAAATGATATGGTGATTTTAGCTGCTATAAAGGAGGGACCTTTATAACATGGCAGTTTTTTTATAATATTAATTCGATTATGAATTTCATGTAATCTATGCTCTCAAATATCTTACTATAACAGTACAGATAGGGAGACAAATTTCATTGTGAAAACTCATATTTATCATGTTTATTAGAAGCAAAAACAATTCATTTTTGAGCTACGTATTTTCTGTCAAAGACAAACATTCCAGTGACGAGACAAACTTGGGAAACGGTTTGGTTGAATTTCACGCAAAGCGACTCGAGATCTATCTACGCTAGCAGTCCCTCATTTAAAAGTGAAATACAAGAGGGAAATCAGCTAGTTAAAACCACCCACCGCCAACTGTTGGACTACTCCTTAGCAACGTAAAGTGTGATTAATCGTCACAGTGTAACGTCTCCATGTTCGGTGATAGGATTCAAATCCGCGACCCGCAGATTGCGAGTCCAGCGACCAAACCACAAATCTACTCAAGACAAAGAAGCGAATCACACATCCTGAATCTTTGGTCATACTATTTACAAACGCTATGTGATGAAAAACATCATTTGGTAATGCAAGAGGCGTTACTTGCACCGATGACAAAGTTACTGAGTGAAACTGGTAGCCTTTCCGTTTAATATAGATCAGTGTCTAGAACCCCCCTCTCTCTCTACACTCAGCGCTTATGCGATACAATTAAAACGGATTCGTTCATCCTTGAAGACGCATGCGTCTTGATGTATGGTGTCCTCTGATTAATTAACAAAATGAAGCCACCACTACTCGACTGCTGTTAGTTTAAAATAGACTTTCCGAAATGAATTACTTAGAAACGAGGAGGACAGAATTAAATATTCTAATTAATCTCAACGTATTCATCGATTTATTTTTCACCATCACATTATTTACCAAGTCTCTTTGATTTGACGCTACATCAAAATTTAGTTTCTCATATCTATGGCAAGCGTAATATGGTTCCTAATAATATTATTAGCTGCTGTAAAAGATATGTTTCGAAGAAAAGGACAGTAAGTTCGATAAATGGTCTTCTACGTTAATGAAACAGTAATATATATATACATATATATTCGCATAAAACACCCTTGATACGGATAAAATCAAAACTAAAAACTCATGTTAATTACGCGATTTTTTGCTCATGTTGGCGTTTCAGCATTGGATGAAAACAAATGTCGAGTTTCTGTGCGCTGGTAAATAATTCGGATTACGTATTATGATCTTTAGTTTACGCGCAATACAAGTTTGGATTATCATCGGATTATGTATTTTGATCTTTAATTATCGCAATACAAGCTCATATTTTATCGGATTTTGTATTGTGGTCATTATTTACGCGCAGTACACAATATAAGTTTATGTTATTGTCTGAAAAAAAGTACATAAAGGATATTGTTATAATAAAATCAACAGATTTTTAGGATCATAGCAACATAAACACATTTTCTCACAAACAAACAATAAGTCTATATACTAACCAGTGATAATAACCGAAACTTCCATATAATATAGTTTTAGCAGGCCCAGCATGGCCAGGTGGTTAGGGCGCTCGACCCACAATCTGAGGGTCGTGGGTTCAAATCCCCGTCACACAGAACATGTTCGCCTTTACAGCCGTGGGGGCGTTATAATGTGACGGTCAATCCCACTATTCGATAGTAAAAGAGTAGTCCAAGAGTTGGCGGTGGGTGGTGATGACTAGCTGCTTTACCTCTAGTCTTACACTGCTAAATTAGGGACGGCTAGCGCAGATAGCCCTCATGTAGCTTTGCGCGAAAATTCAATACAAGCAAATTTTAGCTTCTTTTGCAACTAGGGTTCGAATCTTGGCTGATAGGAGAGTTCGATATAATATCTGCTACTGCAGTTTAATACTATACAGTATTAAGGAACATTTGAAAGTTTCATTCCGAATTAATAATTAACACTTTTTGCATTAATTGAAATATTGTTTTGTAGTTTTGAGGATATATTTTGTGGTCTTAAATCTAAAGCATACACCTAAACGTAACAGGATTTCATCACACATGCGCAAAATGTTTGATACGATAAACTAATAATGATCTACTTTTTCATTACTTTCCTAGATTTTCAATTACTGCTAACGATAAGTATTTGTAACTAAATAAATATATAAATAGGCTAATACAGAAAATATTTTCAATGCATATACAATCTTTTTACACCAATGAGTCAGTGGTAAGTTTATGGACTTACAACGCTAAAAATCGGAATTCGATTCCTGGTGGTGGACAAAGAGCAAATAGCCTATTATCTAGTTTTGCCCTAAAAATATGCACTGTTCTAATATTTCTTGTGTTTATACTCTGATAATGTGATTAAATAAAATATATGCTAATTGGGTGTAAAATAAAAAAAAACGTTATTTCTCTATTTAAGACAGAGAGATAGGCGGCAGAATATTTTAATTAATTTACTGAATTTTTTTAATTTACATTAATTGTGATACTTTACTGATTATATCCGAGAAAAGCGTTGCACCAATCAGTTTCCATACTTTTTTTGATAACTTCATCCTATAACCACAGTTAACCTTAATCGCCCCTCGGTAGGTCAACGGTAAGTTTCTGGAATGACAACGCTAAAATCTGGGAATGATTCCCCGCGGTTGACAAGGGCAGATTGCCCATTATATTGCTTTGCGATAAAATTAAAAGAACCCCAAAACAGCTTATTTATTGGTTCAACTATAGGATTCAACGGTTAATCCATGTAGCAGCATCACGACATCACATGGTAAATCTACTTTAATAATCTTAGCATATCTTTTGCCAGGAAAACCTTTAATTTGGTGATATATTTAACAAATTATTGGACCTATCGTTGAATGTTCCGTGAACATTATATATATATCTATAGTTAGTTATAATTTTTGCAACAACTCTCAACCGGAAACGAGGGAGGGTTACTAAGTTGTTCAACCCATCCGTTGTAGGATGTCTTATATTTACTTACTTGATTTAAAAAATCAATGACTAACACCCCCTCCTCCCAGTATCTAACAATTATGTATTTATGCAAGACTGAATGCTATAAGTATGTTGAAACAAATAATAGTCATTTTCATAATTTCTGCGTAAACGCCTATAACACCACTAAATAGTTAACTGAATAGATCTGGTATAAAGTTAACTTTATCTCTGATCATAAATTTCATTTTAGCTTATAATACCTGACGAAAATCTTACATGTACAAAAACCGTTGTAATAATGCAACTAGAACAAGCAACAACATGAACATAGGAAATGGACCAAGTTTCCCCATTTTTTTCATTTACCCACTTTTACATTGCATTTCAATAGAGTTTGACCTTTTATATATTTTGGCTCTCTTTATATGACTGACCACTTTATTCTAAGCTTTTGTGCATGCAAATATTTTAATCAGATACAACTTGGCTGTTTTCTATACGTCACATTTTTATATGGCGGACCCATTTATTTTAACTAGTCTGTCCTTTCTCAGGTAAAAAATATTTTGATCATATACAACTTAGCTCTTTTCTATATCACCTTTTTGTATGGTGGACCCATTTATTTAGTCTGTCCTTTCCCATGTAAAATATTTTGATCAGATATAACTTAGTTATTTTTTATATATCACCTTTTTGTATGGCGGACCCATTTATTTAGTCTGTCCTTTCTCATTTAAAATATTTTGATCAGATACAACTTGGCTCTTTTCTATACGCCACCTTTTTATATGGCTGACCTATTTATTTTAACTAGTCTGTCCTTTCTCAGGTAAAAATATTTTGATCATATACAACTTAGCTCTTGTCTATATCACCTTTTTGTATGGTGGACCCATTTATTTAGTCTGTCCTTTCCCATGTAAAATATTTTGATCAGATATAACTTAGTTATTTTTTTATATATCACCTTTTTGTATGGCGGACCCATTTATTTAGTCTGTCCTTTCTCATTTAAAATATTTTGATCAGATATAACTTACTTATTTTTTATATATCACCTTTTTGTATGGCGGACCCATTTATTTAATCTGTCCTTTCCCATGTAAAATATTTTGATCAGATACAACTTGGCTCTTTTCTATACGCCACCTTTTTATATGGCTGACCTATTTATTTCAACTAGTATGTCCTTTCTCTGGTAAAATATTTTGATCATGTTCAACTTAGCTCTTTTTTATATATCACTTTTTTGTATGGTCGACCCATTTATTCTAATTAGTCTGTCCTTTCCCGTGTAAAATATTTTGATCAGATATAACTACTTTTTGTTTTGATAAACAATATTACTTTCTTCTATCGTTTTACAGCCGTTAAGGATTTTTAAATTTTGCACTTCATGAAACAGTAGCTTATCTATCATGATATTTTGTACATGGAAACTAATAATTGTTGTTCATTTATTTGTCCCATTAAGCAAACTATAGCATATGACTGTGCATGCTGTTTACCTTATAAAACCATTTCATAACATCAGTCAGCCTAACTTTTATCTTGATCGAAACTTAACCACATTGCGTTTGACTTTGACAAACTGGAAAAGAGCAGTAATTTTACCATTCTTTGGATGCTTATTTTTCTTACTCTATAGCTGATATAATATATGTAAATGGGGTAAATTATCTAATTAAAAAATGAATTAAAATAAGATTATACTCGAAGTGGGGATTCGAATCCCAGCTGTCAGTAGAAGCTATCAACACCCCACACTCCCTTATTTCACGTTTACATCTATTCTTAGATCCTTAAACCATCAGTGACTGAGGGGAGCAATTCACCATTAAAATGATCAACAGATTTTCATAAGAAATACTAGTATTACATGTGCTATAGTAGTCGAATCCTAGATCAGGTTAATAACTACCAGTGGAATTTTGTTTTGTGCTGGTATTCCTTTGTTTATAAATACATTTTTGCCACTTCAACAAGGAGGAGAAGAATAAGAGTTCTACTATTATTTGACTAAATAAAAAAGTACATTCAAAAACAACATCCTTTTTTTTTGGTTTACACAATAAAACAATTTTAGTTGAGACTCATCTACAGTCTCAAATACTCATTACATGTTTCGACGCTTCTCAAAATGGCACGCGATTCGCAACCTTCGGCTCGTGAGTTCGAATCTCGTCACCGAATACGTTCGCCCTTTCAGTTGTGGGGACGTTATAATATAACGGTCAATCTCACTTTTGCTTCCCAGTGGCATGTCTGCAGACTTATATTGCTAGAAACCGGGTTTCGATATCCGTGGTGGGCAGAACACAGATAGCCCTTTGTGTAGCTTTGTGCTTAATAAGAAACAGCAGCTTCTCAACACGCCATCTTTAGGAGTGTAAATCACAACAACATTACAATATTCAATCATATGATATGTTAATTTACATATCTTTTATAGAATATCACAGTATCTACATACATTCTTCCCCGTCAATTCCTCATCATATATTTAATACATTACTATATTTCTTAAACTTAATTATCTCTAATTATTCAACAGTAGTTCTGGTATTGTTATTCCCCGAAAGGGGGCCGAAGACCACCTAGAGGAGTCATCTGTTTTAACCAGTCGCACCGTAATACAGTAGTCTGTTGTCTGTCAGTCAGTCAGTAGACACTAAAATGACGTCACATGAGGGACGTTTAACGTTGCAATTTGTACTGTCGTGACGTCAGTAAAACGTGCGCATGCCATGAATCACGAAAAGAATTATGCAATTTATAGTTTACAACATAGCATGGCATATGAAACTCAAAAGCAAGAAATAAAAATATTTGTTACTCTTAATTTTGGTTTTATTTACTCTTGAAACAGAACAATTTCGTGGATCCTACGTAAGTACATCTAGTTTTTCAGTTGAGCTAATAACAGCTTTTCCTCAAGTACTACGTTATATTAACATGTTCGGTGAATGGTGAAATAAGTATTGTTTTTTATTTCTCACGATTTGTTTATGTTCATTCACTCTTTATCTTAGGTTCGTTTTAGTATGATATATGCATACGCTTCCATGTTCACAAATTATTTTGTATATAGTTGTTTTTTCATTAAATTCACTTTATCCTTTATATATATATATATATATTCATTCTGTAAGTAAAAAAGGTTGTTTATAACTGTATTTATTTATTTGTGATTTTACACAAGTATCCAAAAAACTTTTTACTTTTTGACTGTCTATTTATTTTAGTGTAATAAGATATGAAATTTATCTGTTTAACGTGATATAAAAGTGTTTAGATCTATCCAGAAACATAAGAATAGTGATATTCCAGTATTTGGAACAGCTGTGCCAATACCCCAGATCTGGTCAAAAGTTCTGTCCTGCATATAAAGTCATGTCAATGCTACTCCACCTTATAGTTCTAATTTCGTTCTAGATGTGCATATAAAAACGCTCTCTATCGGAAGTTAGGAAATATATTACTGGTAAGAGCAAGTTGAACATGCTAAAAAGAAACATTACCAGAAGAAATTATATAGGTGTCCACATTCAAACAAATTCTACAAACATAGCTAGACGAATCAACTCAAAAATTGATTTTGTATACGTAGCTAAATTTAACAGCCACGATAAAAAAACTTTCCACCATAGCTAATTTAACACGCTCCAAAAACCAAATAATACTGTATAAAGCTAGATAATCACATTCACACAAAAAAAGTATTTGTAAACTTGGTTAATAACGCGTTTAACAGAACAGAAGTATTACTGAACGCAGCTAAGTTAGAATGTTCAAATATATTAATGAACGGATTAAGCTAAGTGAAAAAAATTTCAAATACTGTTGAACGTAATTATAAATATTCGAAAAAGAAATACTGCTGGACGTAACTAGATGGACGTTCGAAAAATACAATGCAGAGCGAAACTAAATGAACGTTTAAAAAAGAAATACTGCTGAACGTAATTAGGTGAACATTCTAGAAAAGAAATACTAATAAAAGTAACTGGATGAATGTTTGAAAAATGAAATGCTGTGAGTGTTAGTAAGAAACTAAGTTTTAAAATTTACATTACAACAGACTCATACATTATTACACCGTACCGCTAGCCCCATGTAGTTCTAATGAGAGTTTAATAAAAACAAGTGTACTTTTTAAAAGATCATCAGTAAATTTATAAGTTTTAGTAAACCTGTTCTAACTCTGCGAGAGTGTGCCTTCGTGTTTCTTAATTTCTTAATTTTCCAAAATTACTCTCGTCCACGCCGAACGCTTCTGCTATATTTTCTTCTTAACGGAATGGTTCAAAAATAACTTCGAACCTTTATAATACATATCATTGTTCTTATATCACTTTGTGGCTTCCGCCTTATTGTACACTGTTTTAAATGTGTCGCATTCAGAGTTTTACGAACAATGTTCTAACAGTTCAAACTTCCACTATCTATTATTATGAGAAAGAGCTGAAATTTTTCATTTGTTTTATTTACTTATTCTTACGTGGGATCTGTATAGACCCTTTCGGTTTCAAGATAAGATAGCTTTTTTGAAAATACCATCCATCTCTTTCTCCACGGCATTAAAGCAAGCATTAGCTTTCTGGAGCAAACTCGAGTATTTTTCACTTTGATATCCTCCACGGAGAAACCTTCATCGTATTACAACATACAGGTTATACGCCGTCATGAAATGTTTTACTGTCCACATCTAAAAAAAAAGAAATCTTAACCTATAAAATGCTTTGTGTTTTATAAAATCTGAAAAGAAAAATATTTTTCTATACAACTGATATTACCAAACAGAATATTGGAAATTTGTTCCTCAACTCCTTGCTTAAAAAGTGTCTGAGCTACGCAAGGTTTTTTTACTGACTCAATGATGTAGTTTAATACTGGTAAACCTCACTTGCAAAAAATATCTGTTCTGAAACATAAGAATGGTGGCATTCCAACATTTGGAACAACTAAAAAATGTTGAGAAAATATTTAGCTCACAATACTACATTATAACACTAATTCTCATAATAAATAACTGGAGGCGTTCACAGGTTTTTGAAATGATAAGCTGATGACGTTCTTATAGTTTCTTAAAGACAACTTTATGACGTAGTTAATTAGTGACTTACATAAACGTTATGAAAAATCCTGAAGTGATAAATCCAGATTTCCTGAGTAATTAAATACTTATGACCATAAATTTATGTATAGTAGTTCATAAATGACGTTTCCAAATTTCTTAAATGATTAACTGGTGACGACTATAAACTTTGACCAGTTCGTAAGTAACATTTCCAAATTTATTGTCCCCCGGTGGGACAGCGGTAAATCTACAAACTTACAACGCTAAAATCCTGGGTTCGATTTCCCGCAGTAGATACAGAAGATAGCCCAACGTTCTAAAACAATCAAACCAACTTCATTTTTTATGTGTCGATCATAAACTTTTTACTTAATTAACTGATAATCTTTCTGATTTTCTGAACGATTATTTCACAGTTTTATTTAACTTAATGAAACTATCAACTGACAATTCTCATCAACTCTGTTGATGTATGTAAGCTGTTGATAATATGCTTTTTGTTATACTATGTAAGTTGTTGATTTATGTAAGCTGTTCCATAGTTCAGTACACGAACTAATGGGTCACGCTCTGTCCTGTGACGAATAGTCTTTTGTGTGTATCGTAAATGCAATATTTTGTACTGTGAAAAAAAAAATAATATGTTGTTCATGAAATGAAGCAATAATTTTGACGGAATTATAGCATCGTTTCGGAAGATTTTTTGCCACCGAATGAATTGTTTCTACCATGTCTGTAAATAGTGTGTTCTTCCATTGCTTTTAATTCAGATGTTATATTATGTCGCCATACCTGTAATGCATCGTGCAAATCGTTATTTATCCAAAATAAACAATAACTTTAACCTATACGGATATAAAGAAGGAAGTACAGTATAACTAATGTCGGAGCGTATTTGTCATTCTCAAATTTAGGAGACCAGTACGATAAATTGCCTGGCCAAGAGATCCCAAAGTTCAGGTACTTTGAACTGTTGCCAGAAGAAAGATGACTAGATGGCAGTACCGACAGTCTGCACGGTAACGTAACGGAATACAGATAGTGAATGTTACTTTCATAACGCACCCACAGCTGAGAAGTACAGAGCATGCTCGGGACATCGGAATGAACCTATGACTTAACTTAAGATAAATTGCATTCACCCCCATGTACTGAGTATACTTAGATTTTTATGCGTGTAACGAAAACTATCTTTTCTTTTGCATTTGGAAACCATTCCTTTTTTGGAGTTGTTATATGCCGTTGTTTTAGAAGTTCTGTAATAAAGTTGTATGTCGTTGTCGTGGGCAGATCAACTGTGTTGTGTGACTGTAACTTAAATTATTTTAATACAGTTATATACATATATAATCATTAATACCTACCCGCACAGTGAGAGTGCGGTGGTGAAATTCAAAATAACGTTTGGAAAACAATCTTTTATAAGTGTGCATGACATTTTACAGGTGTTTTTTTTTTTCTCTAATTTGAAAACTTTAATACGATTTACTGGTAATGAAAAGAAACTGTCATTAAAGAAGTGACGCCTGTCAGGGTTTATATTTCTCTTCCTGGTTTTATTCAATCGTCTTGCTTCTCTTTCATGTGCGTTATAGTTGAAAACTGCAGCTTCAACATTAAAAACCTAGATCTTTGTTTCGAATCCAGTTTTTATGAAAGTACAACGTTTCGTATAACAATCTAATACACTTAGATGAATAACTTTTATTGACTTTCCGACCTTGGATGTTACAAAAGTAACTTAAAATACAATCTCGTTCATACTATTTAGAAAACGAGATATCCCATGTATTTTAACCCATAGAGAGAAATTGTCACTTATTTATCTATCTGACATAAAACTAAGACTAAATGAAGCAGACTTTTAACTGAATAGAAATGTGCTAATGATTTCAAGTTATTATGTGACGTCATTTCTAGGTTAATAAAACATGTGACAAGCAAATCAGAAGTATCTTTGTAAAGATGATTTTAGTGATATATCTTTAGAAGTTATTAAGTTGTTATTCTAGGACATGAAAATTTATAAAGCGTAAAATCAACAACAACAAAAAGAAAAATTATTTTACCTGACTTTGATTAATATCAATAAGCTTTCTTCAAAAAAATGGAAATGAATCTGATAAGAATATGAGGGACGAAAAAAATAGCTGGTTCCTATTGAAACACCTACCACCGAAGAGAGTAAAGTATCTTTTGAAGTACATTGATCACTTATGTACAGTGGCACAGCGGTATGTCTACGGACTTACAACGCTAGAAACCGGGTTTCGATACCCGTGGTGGGCAGAGCACAGATAGCCCATTGTGTAGTTTTGTGCTTAACTTCAAACAAAACAAATACTTATGTACCTCTATCTCACGTGCACTGAAACAGACACACAAAAGGCACACTCGACTACTAGAACTGATGCTGTTGTTGCGTGCTAGAAGGCAAACACTTAGCACATGTAACTCCTCAGTCTGTAAAGTTATAAACCATAGTTAAATTCATTCGCAAATAAAGTAAATATGAAATGAAAATTAACGACTGAAGACGACACTTTTTTATACACGAAGTTTTACTGAATACAAGCACAGTATAGTATTAAATGATGAGTTGTTGACCTGGTAATTTTAATGTGCAGTAATTCCGAGCTATTACAACCTAAGCACAAGTTTCACACTTTTCCTGAAACATGTTTAAAGTACAAGACGTTGTTTGGTATTGCCAGAGAAAACTTTATTTCTAAGTACAGAGGGTAACCAGATACTTAAATGGATGTGCTGTAATTTCGGGTTATTAGATCTCGATGGTTTGCACATTTTTTTTCTCAATTTTTGTTTTTAAGTGAAAGATGTTGTTTGATTTGCATAAAGGTTTTTTAATTCTTATTTCTTAATGAATACTTTAATTTCTAGATTGCTTATACTAAAAAATACACATGCAAATAATACTTAATTGTTGACATTTGGTTGGCAATTCAAACGTGGACTTTCAACGACCTCGGTTTGTTTGTTTGTTTTTGAATTTCGCGCAAAGCTACACGAGGGTTATCTGCGCTAGCCGCCCCTAATTTAGCAGTGTAAGACTAGAGGGAAGGCAGCTAATCATCACCACCCACCTTGGGCTACTCTTTTACCAACGAATAGTGCGATTGACTGTCACATTATAACGCCCCCACGGCTGAAAGGGCGAGCATGTTTGGTGTGATGTGGATTCGAACCCGCGACCCTCAGATTGCGAGTCGAGCGCCCTAACCACCTTGTCATGCCGGGCCACCACGACGTCGGAAATAAACTGAATGTTATCAATGGAAAACAACGAAACTTCCAGCATAACTTAATCGAATCACATAACGTAAATGTACAGTGTAGTGTTTACAATATCTCTAAATATTTACATTATATACATTAAACACATCTAATAACAGTTTCAAACATCTCATGTAAATATAAAACTGGTTCTTTGTATTTACGTCGCAAATGCGTCAAAAATTGCCTGCATCAACGGCGTAATTTCTGATCCGTGTTTAATTAAAAACAATATAATATTTATTATATAATCTACATAAACCTTCCGGATTATCTCAGCGAACAGCTGGATTACTTCATATACAGAACCATCTAATAAAGAACTGAAAAAAGTGTTGTCACGCTCTGACAGTTTACTGCTCTCAGGTATACCACTCGTCTTAGCTTCTCAATACCGGCTGCGGTAACAACTGGTGCTGTAAATGCCACGGGTCCAATACTTGCTCGAGTTTTGAATGAAATTGAGCATGATTTCAAAGAAGTCAATAATTCATTTATTCCTTCCTTTTTTGTTCAATGTTTTAAGGCCTATTGGGGAATCGGATTCCGTTCACTTTAATGTCAGCCGGGAAATACCAATGATAAACCTAAGAGGCTAAAAACCTGAATTATTCGATTTAGATCCTTTTTTTATTTTTTTTTATCACGACAAGCAGAAGAACAGTCTCCTTATAACTTTTCTGAGCCCCACAAAAAGTGCCGCTGGGAAAAAAACTTCATCACAATGTTTCCAAATTAGATTACTATAGCACCCACTTTGTGAGAACATTACCTTTCTAGTGATGAATTGAGTGTTTACACTCAAGAGTGTACAAGATAAATAAAAAATTGGGAATTTAAAAACCTGCAAATAGGGATCGTAAAAAAGTAAAGAAACAAGACTGAAAATACTGTAGACATTATTTACTCAAATTACAAACCTCTATTTTGGCTCCGCTATTATCTAGAATTACATTTGGTGGAGTCAAAATAGGGATTTGTGGTTTGAGTGAATAATGTCTGCAGTATCTTCAGCCTTGTTTGCTTACTTGTTTTACGATCCCTATTTACAGGTTGTTAAATTCCCAATTTTTTATTTATCTTGTTTGCTGCTATTTTTGTGCTCAACTCTGGGCAAATGATTACTTGATATGGTAGCTAACATTGTAATAATAATAAACATAACTAGTAGCTAGCTGATACGGTTTTCGCTTCGTACATAATATAGGGGTTGGCTCCCTAAAGACACCGATCGTATAGTGTACAAAGCATTGAGTATGTAAATATTACAGTCATCTAATGTTCATCTTTTATCAGTTGGTAATTCCTATTTCACCCTATACTTAAGCTTTTTAAAAGGATACCAGATATTTATAGTAAAGCTAGCTTCAAGGGGTAATGATAACATCGTTTACACTAGAATTATGACGTTTTTACTTTATGTAAAATATAGGACAAACAAATATTCTTTTCAATGCCCCTATAACCTTTGCAGTACCTTATTTAGTATTCTACAAAAGGTTTGGGTGCAATATACCAAGACGTTTTTGTTGTAGGCTGGAAAGAGAATAATAATAATATTAAGAAGAATTACAAACGGGCCGTTTAAAACGGATTTTTTTTTCTTGTAAGTCTAGCATGCGTACTTTGTTTGTGACTTTTTATATGTACACAGACTTATCAGTCAATATTAAAGGTTTAAAAGTGTTGTTTAAACTGAATCTTTACTGTTATAGGTGCTTTTTGCCCGAACATTCTATTAGGATTTTGTGCAATTCCTTGCGATCCCTATTCTGAACCACTATCGTGGTTCATGATAAGCACTTTGTATATTTTTATACTTTGTGCATAAACTATTTTTAATTGCAAATTTAGTGACGGGTTCTAATGGTGTATGCATGTTTTAAGGTCGTGTGTTCATATGAATTTCAATCCTTTATCCAGCCTAGGTCTTATTTTCAAAGGTACTCATGGACCCTGCAGACGAAACAGCGTTTATGTCTGAATATCTGAATTTCTGATTAATGGAGCCCTCCAGAGACTCAGTAATAAGTTTCAAAGCTTACGACAGAGCACAGATAGCCCATTGTGTAGCTATGTACCTAACAGTAACTAAACCAAGACATTAACTGGGAATTATGACAAAGTTGCTTTACATGAGATAAAAGCTTAACCTATGTTCATACTTGACAAAATATTGAGTCGTGCGTATTCAAGTGGTTAGTGTGCCCGAACTGTAACTGTAAGAATTCATGGGATACAACTCTTAGGATTTGCTGTCTTCTGTACACCCGTGTGATATTATTGCAAGGCAGCTGTTGGGTCTTATTGGCTTATATCTCCTTCTTCTCCTTAAATACCGTTATGAACCAACGAAACCAAAAACAAACTTTCTAATATAAACTTTTTACATGGAAAAGCCAATAATTTAAAAGTGTCTCCAGAATTTCTGACTGACAGAGTTATTGCTCTATACTGAGCTATCCAAATGAATAGCCCCCAGTGACACAGCGGTATGTCTGCGGACTTACAACCCTAGAAACCGGGTTTCGATACCCGTAGTGGGCAGAGCACAGATAGCCCATTATGTAGCTTTGTGCTTAATTACAAACAAACAATCCAATTGAAT
>NW_013665854.1:473019-479804 GCF_000517525.1 Limulus polyphemus | reverse complement strand
GAATAATAGTAATAAAAATAAATATTTGTTTAATTTGGTTGGTGATAAACCAATCCAATAATTACCTGATCACAATAACAGTAAGATGTTAATACTCGGAGTAAAAACAAAATCTTACGGTGAGAAGAGACGGAAATGGTTTGTACTCTAGGTGTGATCGACCAATAGCTTTGTTAGCCAGAGGTACTGGGTGCATACCCTAGAACCAGAGTCGCTTTTCACTAATCGGCTTTGGTTTGTACTCTAGGTGTGATCGACCAATAGCTTTGTTAGCCAGAGGTACTGGGTGCATACCCTAGAACCAGAGTCGCTTTTCACTAATCGGCTTTGTCATATAAAAAGTTTATGTTAGAAAGTAATCCTGTTTGTGCCTAAAAGGCATTTTCGTCCAGTGCTTAACTCTAATTACCTGTGTTACAAGCGGATGAGAATGACACCTTGTTTTGAAATGGGACACCAGTCCATCGTAGGTTAACTCCCAACTAGTTGCTGGTTCCCATTATACAGCTGAGTAGACTGAAGCAAAGAGTTTTGCTCAAGGACACAACAATATTTTTTTGCTACTGAATGATAAATTTATCTTTATATTACAGAAAATATATAAAAAAGTAAATAAGTTTTACAATGTAATAGTATTTTGTACTTATTGTAGTGAGTATTCTTCCAGATACCGTTTCACCATAGTTTCTGCATATTAAAGGCTGCTTTCTTGTCTAACAGTTCTTGTTCTTGATTGATAAGAATCTTCTTATAGCTCGCAGTAGTCGTGGTGGCATTCATTTTGTGTAGATCTCCATCACTATTGGCTAAGACTCAGCCCACACTGGTATTGGTCCCCCAGCACGCTTCACTGTAGATATATGCTAATTGTGATACTGTTCTCCTCTCTGACACCAAAAAAAAAGCTGTCGCTGATTGTTGCCGAACAATTTGGATTTTGATTCATCTGTAAGAGAACCCCCCACCAGCTTTGTTCATCATCTTATTGATTGAAGTCAATTAGACCATTTAATACTAACGCGTACCTTACTGTTCTAGAGATAACAATAACACCTCTGTTTACAGCTATGTCTTTGGCAAGATCTCTATTCGACTGTCGTGCATCATGTAAAAAAGTATACTCTAAGTTTCTTAACATCATTTTTGAAGAGTTTTAACTTTTTATCTCGACGTTTGCTACAGCGAAAAGTACTAGTTCCACGCACCCTCTCGAAAGTTTCTATACACATCCTCCTGAAACATGAACTGATTTTGACTTGAAAGACGAGGAGGGGAATCAACTATTCAACAGTACCCACCACCAGCTTTTGCGTTACTCCTATTTAATCAAATAGTGGAGTTTGACTTTTTAATATTTGTTCACAAAGATGTTAATGATTAAAGTACCAGCAAATGTTATAAACAGACTTGGTGAAGGCACTGATAAAAATTAATAGGCAATACTATTGTTTACTATTATCTAGTAATAACATGATACCCATAAATGTAGAAAAAGACGATAGACCTCCAATAACGAATATAAATAAAAAAACTAAAAATAATTGCTTTTAAAAAAAGCTTACTCAGGGTCTCTTACTCTCTCTCTATGGTTTATTACCTAAGGGTATTTATAGTATGGTAATTCTTTGCAGAATCATATTTATTGGCCGATTGTTTATTTGTTTCAGAACTTCGGGCAAAGCTACAGAGAGATCCATTTGCACATATCCGTCCATGATTTGGAATTGATGGACTAGAAAGAAGGCATCTGGTCAACAGCACCCACCGCCAACTCTTGAACTACTCTAATTTAATCGATTAGTCGGATTTAATCATCATCGTCACTTTTATAGCACAGCTACATCAAGCCGGGCTGGGAACGGAAAGTTATAGGTTGTAGCTCGCATTTTCAGATGTGGGCAAGTTATAGAAGTAGCAGTTAATTACAATCATTGTCTAAAGTTTGGGCTCTAAGTACCACCTAGCGATCCATTACCACAACACGTGCTTTTCATAGTTCACTCTCCACAGATGAGCTATAGTACAAACTAGCGATCCATGACCAAATCACATGCTTCTAAAAAATTCACTGTCCACAGTTGGGGCTCTAAGTACCACCTAGTGATCTATGAAACCACAACACATGCTTCCAGCAATTCACTGTCCACAGTTGGGGCTCTAAGTACCACCTAGTGATCTATGAAACCACAACACATGCTTCCAGCAATTCACTGTCCACAGTTGGGGCTCTAAGTACCACCTAGTGATCTATGAAACCACAACACATGCTTCCAGCAATTCACTGTCCACAGTTGGGACTTTAAGTACCATTTAGCGATCCTTGACCACGCCACGTGCTTCTAAAAATTCACTGCCCACAGTTGTAGCTCTAAGTACGATCAAAGTGTTGCTTTTATTTTTACATATAGATAACCATTTAGCAGGCTGTTTATTTAATATATGACAGATTGTGTAATTGTTCTTCACATAGTATGCATGGAGATGATCGAATCCTGATAATTCTTGAAGGGATCAATAAGTTTGGAAAATCTCTCGTCTGTTGCACTTTACGAGCCTATTCAATGGCTTTAACCTACTTAGTCAATTTTAGTTTTTCTTAGTAGCAAACATGTGCCCTTTCTATTGCTATACTTGACAGACTCTGACATCAAATGCCTTAGATAAATACATTTCTGCCAGGTATGTATCTTTTATCATGCTTCCTGACAGTCGAAGTCGGTACTCTACAATTCATTATTTTACGGGTCAAGAATGGTTTGACTATCTCTGCATTTATAGTGCTTATGCTCTGAATGACCAGTTAGTTTTAATATAAAAATAAATGGCGTTTTTTATAGTTGTATGTTTGGGTTTGAGGGAATGGGTCCTAATAAAGTGGCCAATCAATGTGTATGATTTGTTGTTGTTGTTTGAAGTTAGGCACAAAGCTACACAATTGGCCACCTGTGCTCTGCCCACCACCGGTATCGAAACCCGGTTTTTAGCGTTGTAAGTCCGCGGACATACCGCTGTGCCACTGGGGGGCAGTATATGTGCAGCTGTCTATGCATGAATGCTTTATTTTTATCTTTTAGTTGCCACACAGCTATTATTAAGATTATTGATAATTCATGATAAATATTTTTCTTTTGACTATTCAAAAATATCAATCTACTGTTCATTTAGTAAATTATTTTCTCCACACACACTGTATCTTTTCCTCTATGATGTTAATAGACATAGTGGAAATACATTAAAAATTTTAGACAGACCATCGAAGAAATGGAAAGACGTGATTTCATTTTCAGAATTTGTAGCCGCATAAGCGAAACGTTGGTTAAAATAAAATCTATCTTATAATGACTTGGAGTGTAAAGATCGTTTATTTCTAGCTTTATCATCAGAACATAATTCCACTGTTTGCATCACTTCTCCTTTACTAAATCACCTGGTTGAATTTTAAACCATCATGACGTATCCACTCTTGTCAAAGTCCTCTAATATGTGCAGAACACATGAAATCGAAACCCGCAGCCCCAAAGTTATTATCACTTATCTTCTGTTCTCTGGTAATATTTACCTAACTTCCAAAGCTGCAACAGGCAGGGTTATGTAGGAAGTAATAATATGCAGATGATGGGCTCATAAATTTGAGTAATTTTCAGTTCATGTACAAAGCATTGGTTGCAGAAGAGTTCTGCTTAGCTGTAAACTACTATTAAACAAGAAAGATAGAGTCCTGATGGGACATTTTAAAGATCATACGATGAACGTTATTTGAATCGCCTTATGCTGTAATTGAAGACGAAGTTGTTCCTCAGAATAATATTTCGTTAGAGATAGAATATGAAGGTAACATAACCTTGATTTTTGAACTCATTTTTGATTTATGAAAATAGGTGTGTTTATGGAAAATACTCCAGCTACTCACTCCACGTAGCACCGATGGCCGAGTTGTAAGCTGGCGAAATTATAACACCAAGATTGGGAGTTCGATCCCTTTGGTCGGCAAAGCATATATAAGCTATTGTACATCTTTGTTCTTAAGAACAAAGTTTTACGAAATAGTTCTAAGAAGCATTTGCTATCTATAACAGAGGAAGAGAGATCTAATGCATTATGGGTAATATTAGACAAACTGTTTTTGTTCATTTAATAAATAAATAGGCTCAGAAGGTGAGTAAAGGCTATTATAAATAAAACATACTAATTTATTTACCTTACATAGTTTCCCCAACCTAAATAGTTTAAACAATGATAACTAAATTATTCAGGTAAATTATTTTTCAATATTCAGCTCAATGGCCGTATAAATTGTCTCTGATATGAATCTAGCAAAATTTTGATGGAATATCGTTTCTTTATTGCCTCAAGTCCTTTGTAGTCCACTCGCTACGCTTCTCTTGCATGTTAATAACGTCTCGTTTATACTGCCTTGTAGGCTTGCAATTGATCAATGATCTTTAGTAATCCCACAGTTGCAGAAGACATTTTTTTTATTTTATTTTTACAAAATTTATTCATGAAAATAAAATTTTATGAAGCGACACCTTTTAATTTTATCCTGTAAAATTATGATATTGAATCCTTTGTGTATATGTTACGCTTCTAGTAATATGAGGAAGACACTTAGTTCCAGAAATTGTCAGTTTGTTTGTAGCTATTTTAATAAATTGTCCCTTTCTTCAGTTAAAACCTTCTAGCCTAGAGTTTAAATGTTAGTGATAACTTACAACCCTTGTATTTTGTTTGTTTGTTTTTTGAATTTCGCGCAAAGCTACACGAGGATTATCTGCGCTAGCCGCCCCTAATTTAGCAGTGTAAGACTAGAGGGAAGGCAGCTAGTCATCACCACCCACCGCCAACTCTTGGGTTACTATTTTACCAATGAATAGTGGGATTGATCGTAACATTATAACGCCCCCACGGCTGAAAGGGCGAGCATGTTTGGTGTGACAGGGATTCGAACCCGCGACCCTCAGATTGCGAGTCGAGTGCCTTAACCACCTGGCCAAGCCGGGTCTTACAACCCTTGTAAACTGCTAATTATGACTTATATAAAAAAATGGCAGCTATCTGGAGCTTTTAATAACTCTCCCATCGAACTCATAGTATTTACTTTAATACAGTTATATCTTCATTATTTTCCTTAATTCTCTAAGAATACAAACTTAACTGAATCGTTTTTTAAATATTTTTCTCTGTGATACACCTGAAGTGCACTGGTCCTTTAAAAGTTCATATACGTGGTTAGTACTTATAGCCCTCCAGTGGCACAGCGGTATGTCTGCGGACTTACAACGCTAGAAATCGGGTTTCGATACCCGTGGTGGGCAGAGCACAGATAGCCCTTGTGTAACTATGTGCATAATTAAAAACAACAACAAACAAACAAAACAAACTAGTACTTATAGGAGAAACTTTCTGAGGTTAACATAAGTGAAACAAACATATCTTGTATAAAACGTTACTTACCTTTATTTTGAAATTTAGTTTTTTCACAAGTAACCACTAAAGGGAATGAAAGTATTGTGAATAAAGTTTCATTCAAATTGTATATCCATCCCTACCCACATCCCACTCACAAGATTCCTTTATAAGGTTTTCAATTTACTTCATTTATTATTTTGCTTCTATAGATGTTTTTCGACAATTTTGCATGAAATGAAGGAATATATTAGGTCGTCAAGAAATTAATGTCGCTTTTTAGATGAAAAAAAACCCGAATAACTTATATATCAAAACAAAACATTTATTATATGAAAGTCTCCATTATTATCGATGATGCTTTTTCATCTTAAAATCAGGTTGTTAATGCCCTGATTAAAGAAATCATTTGGCTTTGAAGTAACAAACATGTCGATGTCCTCTTTAATACCTTCCACATTTGCATACATTTTTCCGTTAAGATGGTGTTGCAGCGAACGAAAAATATGATAATCTGATGGTGCCACATCCGGAGAATATGGGGGATGGAGGAGAACTTCCCAACCCAACTCCATAATCTTGTGTTGCGTCAAATGTGCCACATGTGGACATGCATTGTCGTGGAGAAGACGAACATCTTTCCAAATGACGAGTGAAGGCTTGATTTAAACGTTCCAGTTGCTAACAATAGATCTTTGCATTGACAGTTCGCTGTGGATTGAGGAGTTCGAAATGAATTACTCCTCTGATATCCCACCAAATGCAAAGCATCACTTTCTGTGGATGGAGTCCAGGTTTTGGGGTAGGAAGTGTTTTTTGTCTAGGACTGAGCCATTGATTTTGGCGTTTAATATTCGCATAGAGAATCCATTTTTCATCACCGGTGACAATTCTGACTAAAAATAGTTCACACGCATTACGCGCCAGAATAGACGATGCAACGTTCACACGTTGGAAACAATGATCATCGGAGAGTTTGTGAAGCACCCAAACACCTTCTTGATGGAGTTTTCTCATATTCCTTAGATGTTTACGTATTGTTTCATGAGAGATATGCAATTTCAGGGCCATTTCACGAATGTGTTACCTTGGGTTAGACTCAATAAGCGTCTTCAGAGCATCAATATCAATTCCAAAATGTCGGCCCCTGCCATCACAGTTTTTAAGGCTAAGTCACCTGAACGAAATTTACTGAACCATCGTTCACACTTACGAACGTTCAAATCATTTCCATAAACTTCTTTGATATTCTTTGTGGCTACAGAGGCGTTGTTTTCCTTCTTGTATTTAAACAACATTACATGCCGAATGTGTATCTCACTGTGTGCCATTACTATAAGGGATTAGAGTATACTAACCTTTACACATTATATAGGCTA
>NW_013665854.1:433957-472049 GCF_000517525.1 Limulus polyphemus | reverse complement strand
GGGGGGTAGTTAATGAAAGTGTTCCAAAACGCGACAATAATTTCTTGACGACCTAATATATATATATATATATATATGTATGTATGTAGTATATACATATTATTATTATTTGCTCTTCTCAGCCTCGTAAAACTTAACCTGACCTATTTCTAGTTTTGCATTAGAAAAATTTTTTTAACCTAAGTGCTGGTAGTCAACCATAAAACTTATAAATCAATCACTCTAGAAATGATCATTACAAAGAAAAAGTATATCTTACCTACTATTGCTATCAGCACTGTATCTACTGCAAACACGTATAAACTTTCAGAATCCGTTGTTATGTAGAACAAGCAGAAAGAAATTTACAAGAACTTTGCACAATGCAAATTATCAATTCCAAATTTTAAACGTTTCAGTGAAGAGAGACGAGCTGTCTGCAGGTTTTATATTGATACTATGTATCATAAACACGCCATTCCTCATCCTAAGAAAATGTTATAGGCCGGTCAAAGGGCGTTCAATATAAAACTTACCACCTGGAATTGGCACAACAGTATCTCAGTATTAACATACAGTTCACTTCTTTGGGTGCCTGCGCATCAATCATATTACGTTAAGCGAATTTTATATTAATGATAAAAACCAAAATACAAGCAAGTTATGTGGATAAATGGTTTTCAATCAAACAGAAAAAGTGAAATAAGTTGTTCCATTCTATCACGATACGAAAAGTATAAAAAAAAAATGGAAAAGGAAAAGAACGTTGAGAAGATGGCGAATTCAGCTGTTCTGGTTTATGAACAGCAATTTATTTTGTATTCGTGCTGTATGATCCTAAAAATTACTGATGTTTCTTTCAAACCACTAGATCTTCATTTTTCATCCCTTTGGACTCTCTCTCTCTTCTCAATCAATTGTGTAGTAATATTTTCGTACATACTTCGACTAGAATGGTCACTGAATGGAAAGAAATATAGCATGTTGTTCAGTTCTTTAAAGTTGCTTGTAGTTTGGTGTGGACTTTTTAAATATATTTCTAATTATAACGTACACATGTATGTTTATATATATATATTAGAATTGGGGTAATGTAATTAGTGCTTCTTGAGTTATATATCAAAATATAATAATTACAAACTGTTTTCCCTACATACTGAAATGCCATCACTGATTTGTTTCGAGACTCTCCCACTGCTTGATGAATACAAAGGTAACGAAATGTGCCCCATTTAATTGTTGCACCACCATGAATTCCGTAAGCAGGGTTTTGTGTCGCTCAGTCTTCACTGAGACGAGGAAGGTTAGTGATGTGTCTCACTTCCAAACAGTCCTCGATAGTTGTTGTTTCATGGGTCTATACGGTATGGCAGAAGGCTCAACAAAAATCTTAAAGCAGAGGAATTGTAGTGAGAAAATTAACTACTCCGAGATAGAAGCAGGTGGCGGTTAACAAGAACTGTGAAGACCAATAGGCGCGCATTAGTAAAGCAGTTGACATTAACTATGACTAGAACTATCCATTTCAACAAGACCAATGCGCAATGAGTGCGAGAAATTAACTTTGGTAACGTTGTCCCATCCGCAAAGCATTAGTTTAACCTCTGACCAAAAAGGTACGCTTACAGTGGTGCAAAATCTATAGTGACTGGACCGTTGACCGATTAAAATGTGTCGTGTGGTCAGACGAATCTCAATGTATGCCTTTCTGTACAGACAATAGCGTTAAGGTTTGATGACATTCTCATAAAGCTTTGGAACCATATTGTGTTATTGCCACTGTGAAAGCTGCTGGAGGTGAAGTAATCACGTGGGGTGCATTTTTATGACACGGACTAAGTT
The DNA here is from genome assembly GCF_000517525.1 of Limulus polyphemus. NCBI lineage: Eukaryota > Metazoa > Arthropoda > Merostomata > Xiphosura > Limulidae > Limulus > Limulus polyphemus. The sequence continues at coordinate 470,228 of NW_013665854.1, read as the reverse complement.
CCTTGGTCTCTCTCTTTCAATATTTAAACATTTTCGAGGATCTAATACTCCGTTTTTAACAGTAACATTACGGGTATTTTCAAGACGACATTGCCAATATAATTCTGCCCTTTTCCCTGCCCACTAGAATACTAGTATTAGAGCATGCTGTCAGAGCGTGCACGCCTTTATTTTAGGGCCTGAAGGAATTAGAGAAGATATTATCTTATTGGGTAAAACTCGAACTCCATGTAGTCCAGAAGCTAGTGCCAAGATAGATTCAAGCTGTGATTAAAACACTAGGTAGTCCAACACGATTTAAGAACATGGTTATTAACTGTTTAAGCAGTGGGTTGAGATTACATCATCCAACCTTAATTCCGCAATAATATAGAGTAACACGGACCACAGGTTTTGCACTAGATTTAAGAACATGGTTATTAACTGTTTAAGCAGTGGGTTGAGATTACATCATCCAACCTTAATTCCGCAATAATATAGAGTAACACGGACCACAGGTTTTGCACTACAGTTCGAAACAATATGGGGAATTCTGTTATCGAGGGCGGAGAATTGTTCATAGTGAAAAGAAACACAATGGGCTACCTGTACTCTATCCAATACGGGGAATTTAACCAAGGGTTTGTGCTTTGTAAGTCTGTAGACGTAATGCAGATTCACCGGGGACTTTAAAATAAAAACCCTTAACTGTTTACATGTATTAGAAACTATTTTGATATTCCTGATGGCGCTGCATACGAAACGGTTTTATTGTTGTTTTTTTCCGAAAGCAAAAAAATATCTAAAATAGACTATAGTTTGGTTTGAATTTCGCGCAAAGCTACACGAAAGTTATCTGCGCTATCCATCCCATATTTAACAGTGATAGATTAGAGGGAAGGTAGTTAGTCAACACCACCCACTGCCAACTCCTGAGCTACTTTTTTATCAACGAACAGTGAGATTGACCGTCATATTATAACGCCCTCAAGGCTGAAAGGTTGCGAGTCGAGCGTCCTAATCACAGGTAAAACAGACAATGAAAGGCTTAACTTTATCCAGAATGTTAAACGTTGAGCATAGGATGGTTAAAACGGACAGCTTAATAAGGGACTAGTGTCAATCGTGGATGCTGAAAAGTTAGCAAAAATAATTAAGATGTATTAAGGAAAGTCTGCGTCAGCCAGGATGTTAAAAATCGAACAAAAATGGTTACAGCCAATCAAGGAAAGTCTGGTATCATTCAGCATATTAAAGATTAAACAACACGATCGACCCTTGAAGTTGGCGACGTGTGGCCCTGCACAGGGTGCCCACCACAAGGGGTGCCAGAATCGACATTGCAATTAGTAGTTCCTGTAAGTTTTACCGGGCATACAAAGCTCGCTTAGGCCACAAGTTTGCCCAGGGCCGGCTCTGTTAAGCAAGAAAATGGATCAAGAAAGGCCTAGCGTAATCCAGGACGTTCAGGAGCCTTCCAAAGTAGGATCGAAAGTCCTAGCGTAATTCACGACGTCCAGGAGCCTTCCAAAGTATGATCGAAAGGCCTAGCGTAATCCAGGACGTCCAGGAACCTTCCAAAGTATGATAGAAAGTCCTAGCGTAATTCACGATGTCCAGGAAACTTCCAAAGTATGATCGAAAGGCCTAGCGTAATCCAGGACGACCAGGAGCCTTCCAGAGTATAGTCACTATTTCCGTGATTTGCATCAGCTACTTTAAAAGCTTCATCTACAGGTGCTTACAGTTGAAGTTTAAATTTTATTCAAGTAATTAACTAATGCGATCTATTTTTTAAGGATAGCCCATTTTGATGGCTGCAAACACACTAAAACCTGTATTATGCAACAATGGTTTTGTTGTTGTTGTTTTGGGGCACAAAGTTACACAGTGGGTTGTCTGTGCTGTACCAACCACGGATATCAACACCCGATTCTTAGAGTATAACGTCCTCAGATTTATCCCTGAGCCATTGGGGTTATCAACAGTGGCTAATTGCAAAATGGAATTCATACAAACGATTTAAATGCAGAAGGCGCCAACTTGAAGTTTAAATAATCAACAACAATAAAACATGACCAAGAAAGGTGTGACAGGGCTCAAGAAAGCAGAAAGTTGAGATCCTAAAAAGTGACGAAGACGTAGGACAAGTTATCATTTCATATCATGTAATAAGAATTTAAATTGTTGTTCTTGTTTGCTGTTTTCATGTTGTCGAAATGACGCTTATTATTCACTTAAGTGGAATGATTATCTTGATGAGTAGTGTGTGTGTATCTGTGTGTAAGAGTGAGTTGAAATACTAATATAGTCACATATTTTCTTTTGAGAAAAAATAATATTGTTCAATTTTAGTGTAAAAACACCATTTTAAGAGAAACAATTTTTTACTACAAAGTTATTAAATATTAGAAATAGCGCCCTCTGTGTTTCACGGACTATTTAATGGGCTTTTACAAATGAAAGAACACATTACAGTAACAGCTTATGAAGGCATTCTCCAGCTGTTGCCACTTAGAATATAAGTGGAGTTGTTTCTTAAGAAATATGTAATCAATATTAATAAACTAAGGTTCTTACACGTTTGGGAATTTAGGCAGTTGTTGTGCACTGATACTAATTCACTTAAACAAAGAAAGTAAGCATAAGCATTGACATGTTAATCTAATCAAGTATAACAGGTTTCTAAGTTGATGAAATAGGAAAAGAGCTGGGAGGAGGCTTAAGCCATGCTCAGCGTGATAGGAACTTCAATTACATCATGGTTATGTAAAAGAAAAACACCTCCTTAAAAGTGCACGCAATGTTACTCAGCCATGAGGAAAATGTGCAATGAAATGTTGGAAAGCGTACTTAAGTAATATAATGTCAAGAACAAGAAAATATTAGTAGTTTGTTTGTTCCAATCTGTTGTATTTTACACAAAGCTATTCGAAAGTAATCTGCTCTCGCCGTCCCTAATTTAGGAGTAATAGACTCAATGGAAGGCAGCCAGTCAGCACCACCCAACGTCAATTCTTGGACTTCTGTTTTCCGAACGAAAAGTGATATCGAACGTCACATTATAACGCCTCCACGCATGACAGGAAAGCATGTTTGGTGAGGGGATTCGAACTCGCGACCCACAAATTGCGAGTAGAGCGCCCTAGCCGCCAGGCCATGCCAGTTCAAAATTAACAGATAAAAATGTTTTAGAACTGATTTATAAATAAGTGTTTTTGACATAAAAATATAACTAATGGAAAATCACAGTTGTAATTATTTTATTATTAAGCAGTCGCTTCATATGTAAGGAAAACATCTATTGTTTGCTTTACCATAGCAGGTAAAACACAACAGGTAAACATATTAAACTGTTGACTGTGTTGCTCTATCTACCTATCTAGACAAGAACATATATACTCATAGAGCTTTCTTTATTTTTATTTAATTGTAGCGATGTGTTTAGAAGACTATTGGGACTGAAATAAATTACTTATATCAAATGCCAGAAGATTTGCACTCATCAAAGCTCTTCGAAGACCACCAACATTCACAGGTCTTCCGAACTGACTGTAATTAGCAAATTGGAAATTTAACTAACTAGATTACTTAAGAAGTCTTCAGAACAACGCTCGATTCAATAAAATATATCTTTCTAGGTTAGTCTATCAGAATAAAGATTTAGGGTAAAATCAACAAACTTGATGCTCCATGCGGTGGCAAACAAATTTAAGAGCAATATTCTAATCTTTGATAGGACAAAGATAGTGTTTCTATGGAGGTATTTAACGCTAGGTTTAAGATTTAATACTAAGTGTTAGAGAGTTTTACGTTACAGTCTATTTTAACTAAGTTAAACAGAAATGAATTATCAACATGAAATTTCTTTACTTATTTACCCCACCTATTGACACACCTGTATAGTGTAATGTGGTATCTTCCTAACCATAAGGTCATCATCAACAGATTACAATAAACAAATGGTTTTATTTTCATTTTCAGTAACGGCAAGAAGTTAGAAAGCAAAAAAAAAAAAAATAATAATAAAATTAATTTTTGAAGTTTAATCTTAATGTTGTTTGGTTATAGGCCCGGCATGGCCAGGTGGTTACGGCGCTTGACTTACAATCTGAGGGTCCCGGGTTCGAATCCCCATCCCGCCAAACATGCTCGCCCTTTCAGCCGTGGGGGCGTTATAATGTGACGGTCAATCCCACTACTCGTTGATAAAAGAGTAGCCCAAGAGTTGGCGGTGGGTGGTTTTTACACTGCTAAATTAGGAACGGCTAGCGCAGATAGCTTTGCGCGAAATTCAAAAAACAAACAAAAACAATTGTTTGGTTATAGATTCCTGAAATATATTGATAATGACATCCTACAAATGTCTCAATGGTAGATAGTATATTTTTTCGTTTTTATTAATTAAAAACACTTTAAGATACTGGTATTACTAGATTATTCTAAAGCTGCAAGTTAGTAGTGTACAGAATAAATCTATATAGTCTATATAGAAGAAATCTATACCGTTAACTCTCTTTTTACTGCTACGTTTATAGATAAAGAACTCTCTCGGTACCAGATTTACTTTCAGATACACAGCAAAAAAGACACGTTTTAATATCTCGTTATTTATCTGCAACTTGAGACAGATTGCTAAATTTCTGGAAGTTTGAAAGGAGTGCCCTTTCTGTATGGTGGTGAAAAATAAAAATGTGTTAATGCAGGTGAAATAGTTAAATGGACATTTGCAAAAACAGAAGTTACGTAGTGCAAAAACAAATTGCACTTAGCAGATTTAAAGCATTTCTTTCCTAAGTGAATTAATATTTAATTTATTTCTCCCTCTTTATTTACACACAGAAATATATCTATATATGTATGGAGGCGTGTACAATGAAACTGCAAATAAATGGTAAATATTTTAAAGATTTTGGTAGCCTAAATCTTAAAATGAATTATTATACCTTCGTTGAAAACTTGTAATTTTCAGGAATAAAATATTTACATATGAGGACAGAAAAGCTAGTTTTATATTTTTTAAATGTCACAATGTATGTATGAAGAGAAAGAGAGATAAAGATTTTGATTATAGTAAAAATATAATATATAACCTTGTGACCACTACTTATTGACAGAGCTGTGTATAGTGAACTGAAATAATAAGACATTCGTTAAATTTGCGCACTAGAAATTCGGTCATCCTAGCTTTTCGTCATTTTGATGGCCGAACATGAACATTTATGAATGGAAAACTTAGAACTCGGTAGCCTATACACGAAGCATTTCGATGTTAACGCCCTCACAATAGCCGCTCTACGCTCCAAGCTGTAGCTCAGATATGTTGACGATACATTTGTAATGTGGTCACACACTACAGACAAGATTCAAGAATTCATGAGCCACCTGAACAGGCAACATTTTGCGATACAATTCACAATGGAAATAGAAAAATATAACATCTTCCCATTTCGACAAATACAAAGGACCTACATATACAGTCGAACGGATAACGGCCAAGTTTTCCAGAATATCCAGAATTGAACCTCCAAATAGTACCAGCATAAAAATAGTCCTTCTAGAGATTGCTCTGAAAACAGCAGCAGGTTAACAGCCATCTTGGTCAACACAAATAGGTAACGTTTTCAGGAAATATACAGATTGTCAAATAACCTTTACACCTCAGTTAAAGTTAATTAATATTATCAATGGATTGAAAGATAAAATTGAACATAAGAATAAGTTTGTAATATTTAAAATTTCACGTAGTTGTGGTTTAAATTTAAATTGGACAGACGTGTTTAAAAATTTGAAATTTATAGCAAGAGAAAATAAAATGCGGTTGATAAATTAAAAATGAATCATTCGACCTTCGATGAACGTATTGTGAACTTTTCACATGTCATTGACTGGGGCAAAGTAAGAGGTGGATTTAAAAAATGGATTAAATATAAAAAAGTCATTAAAAATTGTTCAAAGTAAAAAGATGATTTTTTTGGTCCCCATTGGCACAGCGGTATGTCTGGGGACTTACAACGCTAGAATCCTGGTTTCGATACCTGTGATGGGCAGAGCACAGACAGCCCCATTGTATAGCTTTGTGTTTAACTTCAAACAAATCAAGTCATATAAAGACTTAACTTCAGGTGCCACGGAAACAAATTTCTCGAATTACATTTTGTAAAAGGTTCCGCTGTATAATATATTAATTGTACACGTACATAAACGAGCCTCATGTGTTCTTCTTTGTCTTCTGAACCACGTTGTCCACCGATACATGTAGAGCCTGTTTTTTTTTTAAATTATACATTAAAATTATTGTGAGCATGGAAACGCTGGTGTCGTGATTTTTAATGTGAGTTAATAATTAGCATCTAGTATTTAAAAAAGTTACTAATTAACGAAGAGGCTCAGGTGGTCATATAGGTTACTAACCACAACGACGTGTGGAAAATTTTTATTCTAAATATTCTGTTGGACGCTCAGGGCATTGTAATCTCATTTAGTGTATTTTGGATTTGATTTGATTGTTAATATGATATTTTATTACTCCTTTGTAACTAGTTCAGTTACAGTTGTTACACATTTTTTTTCTTTACAAATAAAAATCACATAAGCTTAGAGCAACCGGTACAACACTGAGCAAATTCTACAACAAAACAATAAACGTGCTTTTCTTTGATTGAAACCAACGGCGACAACATGGAAAAAAGAATTTCAAATCAATTGCCATTGGAGTTCTGAATTAAATAAAGTAAACTGAAATTAAATGAGCACGTGTGTATTTAAGCAAAATTCTAAATTATAGATGAGACAGTATAGCAACTAGTGGAACATAACTCACGTGAGAACAAGATTCAATAAGTACATACAGTTGCATAGATACTGGTTAAGCAACGGTGTGCAGTGCAAACTAAAAATAAGTAAATGTTTTGAATTTTGAATGCTACTAAATATAACCAAATATGGCGATGTTAATAACGGGATAAATTATCAAAAATATATTTTGATCTGAAATTTACCCGTTTGTTTTAGTCTTTTCTTACTTACATATCTACGACACTGCATAGATATGTATATGATAATGATTCCGAAACAAGAATTGGTTATATGATATTTGTAACTTTTAGATAACACAAAACAGAACTATAATTAATTCAGTAAGGGTCTCTTACCTTCATCTTAATAAAATAACATATCTTAAAAGGATTCTTAAAGCACGAATGACTTTTTTAATGATTTATTTTTTTATTTAATGTACAGTTTGAATAGGCTTTTGACTGAGAACAGTGACTACAGCATATCGCCACAATCTCCCATTCTTGACGTAAGATACAAGCATGATGCTACTGTTTTACCGTATCAAATTTATATTCTACGAACATCCTCGAGCTACTTTTATTTGAATTAATCTTTGGTGAAACCTTCATTACACCTTACTTTGTATATACGCCACGTTTACCTGTTTCAGGTAGACAAGGTTTATCGTACGTGCCAAGATGCCATACTTGAGTGAAATGCTCTCTCTTGTAGATTTGATATATCTGTTCATAATGAAGACCGAATCTTCTCGTCTGTTTCTGGACAAAATAAAACGAACATGGCGCACACGAGAGTGACGACAGACAGATGGAGAGTGGCAGGTACAGTTAACATTGAAACGACTTTAGCTAAATAAGACAGAGAGACATTTTAGAATTATAGTAGAGCGGGAAGAGAGTGGCATAGCAACTGGGGAAGCAAGAAAATGGCAACGTTACCTGCAAAAAAATAAAATAAAAAATACACACACGAAACATTTATGGGAAAAAATGGAAGTTGGAAATCGTGTTTAGTTAAAAATACACGAATAGTTCTTTATTTATTTATTTTATAATGGAATAAACTTTCTGGTTAGATGAACTTGCAAAGAATAACACGTGCAGTGAAATGTACAACAACAACTTCTGAGGCTGCTCTGCTAGATAAAATTCTGGTAAACATTATGACAGAAACGAAACCAAATATGAAATCCTTACTATAAATCGGTCACAAAGGTAGTTCGGCTAAGGAAGAGAAATGAAAATAACAAGAAACATGTCATTGTGAGATGAAATTCCAAAATACTTAAGAAAGAAAAACAATAACACAAAAGTCCCTTATGAAAAGGACAAAAGAAGAGTCCAAATTCAATGAAAAAAGATATAAGATAAATAATTTTTCATTCATTCCTGTTTTGTTTACTGCACTGTCAAACGTGGAACAATGAATACCCCCCCCCCAAAAAAAAAACGTCGCAAAATATAAACATTCATAATTTTATAAGAGAAAGATTATCGGTAAATTGGATATACATATAGCAAATATTATCGCGAAGTATTTATATTGTTCCAAACACAGAAACAGTATTTTGGAGTGGGGATCTAGTTATCTGTTTGAATACAGTTTTTCTAAACGAACACACAACACGAATTGTAGGCAATGCTTGTCTGATCACACATAGTCTCCTTTAGATATATTAAAAACACCACAGCATGTTTGTTTATTTTTTAAAATTTCGGCATACGTTGGAACAACGTGATCGTGATGTGATTAAAATAGTATATAATTAAAATTGAAGCTGTAACACAAGAGCAGCATTTCGTACAGCGCTAATTATTGTTGCAAATACACGGATCTTCTGTTGGATGCCATTTTCAGCTGTTTTACTTAACAAACACAAAAAAAAACAACGAAAAAAGTCCCTCTAATCTGAAATTTTTATTTGGATTAGAATAACTGGTTGAACACTCTTTGTCTTTTTAAAAGATCTTCCCCGTAAAGTAAGTCTTGATAATTGTTATAGATTTATTAATTTTTTGAAACAAACAAGTCTTTTTTTTTCTGTGAATTGTTTGTTTGTACACGAGGACTATTTTCGCTAGCCGTCCCTAACTTAGCAGTGAAAGACTAGAGAGAAAGAAGCTAGTCAACGCCACCCACCGCCAATTCTTGAGCTACTCTTTTACCAACGAATAGCGGGATTGACCGTCACATTATAATACCCCACGACTGAAAGGGCAAGCATGTTCAGTGAAGGGGATTCCAGCCTGTGCAACTCAGATTGCGAGTCGAACGAACTAACCTCTAGGACATGCCAGACCATTTTTCTATTAATGCGAAAATTAATTGTTCGCGACTCATTGCCGCAAAAAAGCGTTTTGTAGTTTGTGAGTGTGTGTGTGTGTGTTGGGGGGAGGCTAATATACGTCAGAAAAGTGATGATCAAACCCCCACTGTTCGATTAGACAAAAGTAACCCAAGAGTTGACGGTGAATGCTGTTAATTAACATCCTTTTCAAAATTAGGGAACTACGCTTCAGACGGTTCTTAGATTTTTTAAATGATAATTTACAGTACGTATTTACTTTTTTGTTTTATATAACCGCTCTTTATGTGTGTATTTCGTTATAACAAAGCCATATCTGTCTGCTGTGTCCACCGATGGAAATTGAATCCCTGATTTTAGTGTTTTCTTTTGTACTATTTCAACTCGTTTGGCTCAACAATTCCAGTGGTAATTCTAGACAGATTATTTTCCTTCCATTTTCAATCCACGGTATCCAAGTACTGAGAATATTGTGTATCTTCCAATTTAGTTGTACAAGATCGAGGATAATCATATAGCAGATCATATCACGAGAGCACAGGACAAAACGGGATAATATTTTGCATTTATATTCATGTTTGTTTTATGTGTGTTTTTTTTTTCACGAAGCTTAATTTATTAATTAATATGGTGCCAAATACTGCCTTTATTAGTATAACACGAGAAACACTGGATATATCAAATTTCTTCGCTGTATAGTATTGTATTACAAGTCAGGATTTAATTAACTACCAAAGCAACTCTGTTTCTGTAACAGATAACTACATTACATTAGTCATTATTGTGAAATGTGTATTCGACTGTTCAGATTGGTAACATAGTGTTTCGTTCCTATGGCGACGCAACAATCTCCTTGTGTCAACCTTTATATTTTAATACTTCAATTGAAATAATCGCATCCAGTTTTGCTTCTTCTTTCCTTCATCTCATCGAAAATTAATGTTAACTTGAAGTTGAAACTGAGTATCCTTACCACTTAAAAATAATAAAGAATAAAATATTTAATATCCCTAGAAACAACAGATCGATAATGCTAAACCAATATAACAATAAAAAGGTTGGATAAATCTCAGATATTCACGAAAGCTATACCAAGGACTGATTATCTGCGCTAGCCATCCATAAATTTGAATTGATAGATTAAAGGGAAGACAAGTAATACAAAGCACTTCCCGACAACTCTTGGGTTATTCTAATCAAATAGGGGGATTTGACCGTCACTATTATAACGCACTCTAGCCCCAAAGTGCGAAGCGCAATTTTTCGTTATTGACTGTTTTTGTTTTGTTGATGCTAACTCAAAGGATTGCCTTTCATGTCATTTATGTCCTCACTCAAAACACATGAATGACTCGTGGAATTAGTTGGATTTCTCATAATGTTAAACTTGTCGTATTTATTGCTATGTCAGGTTATAAAATGCTTTGTGTTTGTTTGTTTCAAAATATTCGCGCAAAGCTACAACAAAGACTACCTACAAATAGACGTTCCTAATTTTGAATTGACATACTACAGGAAAGGCAGTTAGTCAATAGCACCCGCCGCCAATGCTTAGCTTGCTCTTGTCTGACCGAATAGTGAGATTTGACAGTCGCTCTTATAGCGCACGTACGGCCCCAAAGTGCGAAGCACGTTTTAGTGGCTACGGGACACAAACCATTGACCTCAAAATACAGTCCGCCACGCTAACCAGTAGGCCACACCCAGCTACAATATAAATTTCTTTTGTGATAAGTTGAAAGTGAAAGGAGAATGTAAATACAGTTTGATTAAAAAAAATATTCGGACCTATTAATAACTATACATCTCAAATGAAAATAACAAACATTTAAACTTATTGGTTTATGTGAGGTTTTGAGCATGTTTGCCTTTCTCCAGTCTTCATTACTCTGAAAAAAAATGGCTGATGCGCATTCGCCGAGGCACAAAATAACTTAGATCATTTTTTTTTTAATTTGGGCACCTCTGTAGCTCAGCAGTACGTCTGAGGCCTTATAATACTAGAAATTAGGGTTAGATACCCACGTTGAGAACATAGCAAATAGCCCTTTGTGTAGCATTGTGCTCAACTATTAACAGATATCTTGATTTAATCTCTACATTTACTATTATTCTAAAGTTTTACAAAAATCATAGAAGCAACGAGTGCGTGTGGAATTACCATTAAATGGCCAGTAATTTGAGGGCGCGGATAAGCACTTTAATTTGCAGATCTGAGGACAGGAATTCGCTATTTTTTGTAACTCCGTTGCAACATACTCCGGATGGCTATAACTCGAAAATATATACACTTATGACGCTCACATTATTTAGTACGTTTTGAAGATTCATGTTTTATTACTTTTACAATCTGTGCTCTAAAGGAAACCAATTTCTCGTAATAGCGCCATATTTGGGGCGACTACAACTCCGAAATAAATAACCTATTAGTTTTATAATTTTAAAATAAAATTGTCAACTTTTATACTCTTTGTTTCTTATATTTACTAGTTATGCTATAGAGGGAAGACGTTTCTCGTATTATTCTACACGAAGACGAAAGGTGCACGGGTGTGTGTTTGTGTGATGCAATATATTTTACTTACTGTTATATATAAGCCTGTGGAAAATAAAACATAAAAATACTTAGTCTCTTTGCGAAAACTAATATCTATATACAACTTACAAATTTAACCTTTATTTATAAAATAAGAGAATAAAAAACTGTTGTTGACATCCAATTTAAACCAGACTCCAACAACAAATGACTGGTCAAGTTTTTAACAACGCACCACCCCCATCTCTGCGGACTTATAACGCTAAAAACCTGGTTTCGATACCGTGGTTGGCAGAGCACAGGTAGCCCATCGTGCTTCACTACAAACAGACAAAATTTGTAACAACTTTGACACGTACAATCGAAACTATTCAGTTATTAAAGAAGTAATTTATAAAGTTAACGTAAGCCCACACCTATGAAAAAATAAGTGCTTGGATACGGATTTTATGCAAAATACTTCAAAAGTAATAAATATACAATATTTAAAACAGCCCAGTTATAAAAAAGGTTTACTATTAATTTTCCAACAATAGTAAGTTAGTTATATCACATCTTTTCTTTAAGATTACTTCCATTAACAGTATCGATTATTGTATCTATTATAACTAATTCTTATAACTAATTTTATTGTTGTTATTTATTATTGTTACTATAAAGATTATTTCACATTGTTAGTTTAGTTTATGGACTTAGGACTAGTCTAAGCCTACTAAGTTGTCCGAGCCAAGTATAACTTTTACCATAAACATCGGCCTAACTAAATGAAACTTTTACAGTCTGTGTTGGTTAAAATATATAATATCTCTACTTTTTTTCAAAGCTAATGTTTATCATTTTAATATAATGATTATTCTGCATTGTTAGATTAGTATACGGATTTAGGAGTAATCTAATCCTCCTATATTCGACGAACTTCTTGAAATTTTATTGGATTTACAGCCAAAAATATCGTTAACAATGAGGGTTTGGTTTGTTTGGAAGTTCGCGCAAAGCCAAACGAGGGCTGTCTGCGCTAGCCGTCCCTAATTTAGCAGGGAAAACCCATTACCACCCACTGCCAACTCTTGGGCTACTTTTTTACCAACGAATAGTGGGATTGACCGTCACTTATAACGCCCCCACGGCCGAAAGGGCGAGAATGTTTGGTTGGATGGGGATTCGAACCCGCGACCCTCAGATTGCGAGTCGAGCGCCCTCACCACTTGGCCATGCCAGGCCTAACATTAAGGGTATCCAACTGACGAAACAATGCATTGTAATTATTATAAGTAATATAGTTTGAACATTATATATAATTAGCTAATTATCGGGTATATATTCTTAATTTTGATATATATATATAAGTAAATTGCTTTGATCATAATTTAATATTGATAACTCTACAAAATTAAACAGATAAATTCAAAATGTTTAGCTACAAGATAAAAAATACTGCAATGTTTAAGTGTGTGTTTATATGTTAATTCCTATCAGTTATGAATAAAATATAAGGAACCAACGACATGTTTCTACACAATGGGCTATCTGCGTTCTGTTCACCGCAGGAATCGAACCCAAATTTCAGCGTTGTAAATTTGTAATTTTACCACTGATCCACCGATGAACGATCAGAAAATCAGTGTTCTCCGTATCATCAAATTAAAGACTGCCTTATCAAATAGTTAAAAAGTAAACAGTTGGCCTAGAAAATAGTTTTTTAAAATATAATATCATGTGAAGCACAAAAACAACAGAATGACTAGAAACGTTTGTAATTCAAGTATTCTTGTAATTCAAAAATAAGTGCATAGGAATGTGAGGGGCCAGATCTTTTCATTTCTAATGTAGGAGGAACAAGCACTCATTTTGGCCCCTCTTTCTCTAAGATTACAATAGGTTTTATAACTTCCCCATTTTATATAGAATTTTGTGATCTAACATAATGATTCACTGTAAATATCTAAAATGGTTTTTATATATATAGATAAAGAGGCATATATATATATATATAAGATAGAATATAGAAGGTCATGTAAGTTGGCCCTTAAACAGTTTATTGTCATATAATCAATACTTCAAACAGTTGGTACTTGGTGAAACTTCAAATTCAAAAAACTGAGGAAAACAAAGACACTTGTACGTTTTACAAATATTCTATTTATCATGGGCGAAACCATGGGTGAAATAAATGAAAATTTGCGAAACGTACAATTCTCTTTGTTTTTCACAATTGTGTTCAGTTTCGCGTTAATTTCTCTCATTTTTTCCCTGATTTCCGTCATATCTTAGACCTTCACTGCATCAAAGTAGGCCCAATTTGACACTTTAATTGGCAATATTTCCTAAAGGAACATATCCTCGATACTTTCTAGTTTCTGCTTGCCTTTGGCAGACGCACATCTGACAAGCTTTGAACACTACCCCCACACCAAAAAAAACAAAAAAAAAACACATAAAACACACACAGCAACAACAACAGAATTTCCTTCCGATACCAATGTAATTCGTAAGAAACATTTATTGAATTTTGTCATCATGTTGTTGCACCAATTCTAAGCAAATAACATGCATATATGTTTTTAGACAACAAAACTGAGCACAGTTTTAAACTTTAACTTTCATATAAACAAACCTTTATAAATATGTATTTTATTTCTAGTGAGTTTTCACAAGAATTAACCCATAAGTGATTGAGAATCAGTTTTTGAAGAAAAACAAACTCTAAGCCTAATTTCATCAAACTGTTGTTTGTTTTTAATTAAGCACAAAGCAACACATGAGGTTATCTGTACACTGCTCAAAACGAGTATCGAAACACAGTTTCTAGCGTTGTAAGTCTACAGACATGCCGTTGTGCCACTGTGGGCAACCGTTGTTCAAACCACAATTAATGTAATTCATTGAGTATTCCGTGAGGGTGCCTGTTTGCATTTAAGCCCAAAGCTCTTTTCGTGTTTAACCTACCGCGGGCATTGAACCCCGATTTTTAGCGTCACAAATCTCCGAGTTCACCGCTGAGCCAACATGAGATAGATATTTTCTGAAGTAATTCTTATGACTTCTTACAAGGTAGAAAGAGTGAATTATGAACGGTTTGAACAACTTTATTGGTCTGAAGTACATATGGCCATCTGTAATTCATGAACATTTTATCACTTTTAGAATTAGGCCATCTAAGGTTTTAGTCATACGGTGCAATATCTAATTTAACTGTGTCGTTTTCCTTTGGTCGCATGCAAAGATATCTTAATCTTAGTGATATAATCTGGTGAGATGTGACTCGCGTGACAAGATAATATGTTTTAAGGTAGTTTTATTCACTCACAACTCATCTACCAATTCATAAGTCCATATTAAATTGTCTGAAACTACGGATGTAAAGCTAAAAAAAAAAACTATAGACGACCTAATTAGATTACTTTGAAACACAGGACTGCAATTTTTTTGGGAGGTCGCAGCAAGTACATATATTTGGTCTCAACAGCACAGATATTAACTTTTGCTACTTTTTTTAAGGGATCGAAATTTTTCCTTATATTACCCATCGCAATTTCGTAAGAGCTCAGACACCATATACGCAAAAGAAGTTAGCAGATATGCATATAGATACTTTTATAACTTCCCTGATCTATTTGAAGAGTAATTGTCAATTTATAAAGTATGTATTCGCATACAAGAATATGTAAAATGACTATGTTAAAAGCATACAAGAAGACGTAAAATGACTATGTTAAAAGCATACAAAAAGACGTAAAATGACTATGTTAAAAGCATACAAGAAGACGTAAAATGAATATGTGAAAACATAATATATTTTAGGATAATGCACACACTTGAACGAATCGTTGTATAAATTCGAAAGATTATTTCCAATTATCTTACAGGAAATAGCTATTACTGATAACTTTCATAATTGTCGTCACCTAGAACGACATTATATAATTACATAAACTATGAAAAAAAATCACTAAAACTTTATTTTCTAAGGACCCACTTGTTGTGTTTATTTTAGTGTTGTTTACTCAATGTTTGTTTGTTTTAGAGCAAAGCCACATTGAGGTATCTGCTGTGTCCACTGCGGAGAATAGAACCCCGGATTTTAGTTGTAAGAGCGTAAACTTATCGCTGTCCCACTGGAAGACTTTAAGTAATGTAAATAATCTATTGCTAAAATGGAAAAAAAGTATTTTATCTATTACTGCCTTCTTTTCTTTTCGGAAATTCGCAGTGTAAGAGGAAGAGCTTCTCAATATTCTTTTCTTTTTGCTCTAGTTTTATTGAAATTTCTTTGTTGAACATGTTACAATGAGTAAAAAATATATAGAACTTAGTCTGAAACCTTAAGCTAAATATAACCATCGTCTTTGTCCACCTACAGCACCAAAAAACACTTCAATACAAAAATCTCGAAAAAAAAAACACCACAGGAAATTTAGAAAACCTGTCATATGAGCGAATTCAATCGCATATGATATCGATAGACTTTAATTTAAAACTTGTTAAATTTTTTATTGTGTTTTCACACCAAGATTTTGCATAAATGCATACGTATTATCCATGAAGTTTTTTGAAGCCAGGAATGTGTCTTTAGCTTCAGAAAAACCGTTTGAAGATCATTAACTCTTAGTTTTATTCTTCTAGGCTTTAAGTTATGCACACATATAGAAATTAAATTTTAGGAATAGTTTGACGAACCAATTTCTTTTATTGTTCATTGAGACACCAACATAAAAAAAAAGAAGCTATAATAAGCGTCAGCTCTGGATCAGTCTCGACAATTATTTATAACTGAATGGGTTGCGTGGATTCGACTGACACTATTGTTCATCGTGCTATTAACCAAAGTTCGTGTGAAGTTTGATGTTGATCGAAACATTTTTAATTTCTGATGAATTGGGTCCAGTTCGTGGAAAACGTGGCGCCTGTCAAGCTAACAAACAAAAAAAAAACGAAAAAATAACAATGCACCTACGTGGTTAAGAAATACCTAAACTCTTACTATATTCGAATTAGGTAAAGTTTTGCATTGTCTTTCTTACAACTCAAGTAAATTGATAAGAAGCTTGATCACTATTTGAGCTTTCAAATCGCACTAATGCACAGCAATAAAGACATGTACGCGGTCGTCATAGATAAGCCATTATGATTGGAAATAACCCAAACCATTAACCCAATCACATCCTCAAGATCACCACCGGATAGCTATCAATCTTTTTTTTTTTAGACTACTAGTACGTGCGACTTAAAGGATTGGTGTTGGACGACTGCTTACCCTAATCGATAACGATCACACTTACCAATCCTTTGCAAATGACTTAATGGCCAAAGTGCAAAAGCACATTAAGAATATATCTCAGATCTTCACATCTGATGTGTAAAATCCCACATTATACGTCACCGAAATATTTATATTACACCTTTGTTCAGTGACCTCTAGTGATTGCATGTAAAACTCATTAAAAAAATAACAACAAAAGAATATTTATAAAGTCACCGTTGGAGAGCACAGAGTGACGAAGTGCAATTTATACTGAATTGAAACTGGTATAAATGAGATATGACCATATCAGCTTTCAAAATATATTAGAAAAAAAAAAGCTAAAACATCGAATGTACTTTTAGCGAATATTTTTAAAGCCAGAATGAGAATATTTTGTAGTTATCGTGATCTCTTTGTTTAGGCTGAATAGAATTAAAATGAAGAGAAGGAACACTATATCCATTAATGTGGTAAAACATATATAATTATTGCACCATTCACAGTGTGATTAGGGTCGGGCATGTCCTATTAGTTAACGCGCCGGGAATGTGAATCCAAAAGTACATGGTTCCCATCCCTTTGCCACAAAAACACGTTCCTCACTTTGAGGCCTTAGATGTTTAGTAAGAGTAAGAGTAAAATTTTGCCATTCGGCCAGACGAGAGTAGCCTAAAATACGACGATATATGTTGTTGACTAGCAGCTGCCTTCCCTGTAGTCTATTGGTTCAAAATTTGGAAAAACTACGTGTATGTAGCCCTTTGTGTAACTTTGTGCGAAAATTCTGAAGCACAAAAGCACAAAGCGTTTTATAATATAATGTAGCAACAAAGACAAAAAGTTGAACATCATATCTTTGTGCGAGGACATAAAGAAAACGAAAGAAAATATTTTGAGCTACAACCAACGAAACAGGAACTTTAGAAGTAAAGATATCACAGGCTCCAAAATAACACAAACCTCAAATAAGGGATCATGTTTTCAAATATTCTGCGAAACTTTACAGATATAGTATATGTAGGGAAATTAAGAATAAAGGGGAAAATATGACAATTTTAAGAACTTGAAGGTCCAAGGTTCGAGTTGCATGTCGCTGAATACGCTCCGCACTTATATCTGTGGGATTATAGTCAAAGCAGTTAATCTGTTATCATTCAGTTAAGAGCTACTGTTAGCTAGCTTTGCACCCTGTGGTCATTGGGTCAAATTATAGAGGACTCTACATGAACTTTGGGGCATCTGATCTTATCTTTTACCCCATGTGTCAAATATGATATGTTTAAAGAGCAATTATAGTTTTTGTTTGTTTGAAGTTAAGCACAAAGCTACACAATGGGCTTTCTGTTCTCTGCCCACCACGGGTATCGAAACCCGGTTTATAGCGTTGTAAGTCCGCAGATATACCGCTTTGCCACTGGGGGCCGATTATTGTTATTGGTGACTAACTCTATAACCATATAGACTGAATAAAAAAAAACAATGAAATCGAAAGGGTATTGAAATACGTAAATATGGCATGTAATACTTTAAAATTCAAACACCAAATTCAAGCAACAACCCAATTAAAATAGATCGAAAACTTGAACATACCTAAAGAAAAAGAAAATAATGTGTTACTGTATTAAAAATATTACTTGTTAAGGTAAAATTAGACATAATGAAAATGACTTGATTTGTATTGGAAATGCAAAATGGTAGAAACGTATAGCAGATAATTAAGATTAATTGATATGACGATAAGATTAAACTACTGCTATTTCGACCTAAGAGCTAGCAATAGACCCGGCATGGCCAGGTGGTTAGGGCGCTCGACTAACAATCTGAGGGTCGCGGGTTCGAATCCCCGTCCCACCAAACATGCTCGCCCTTTCAGCCGTTGGGGCGTTATGTTGTGACGGTCAATCCTACTATACATTGGTAAAAGAGTACCCCAAGAGTTGGCGGTGGGTGGTGATGACTAGCTGCCTTCCCTCTAGTCTTACACTGTTAAATTAGGGGCGGCTAGCGCATATAGGCCGCGTGTAACTTTGCGCGAAATTCAAAACAAACAAGCTAGCGCAGCTGTTTAAATTATAAACTACACTGATCTCTCAACCTTCAGATACAGAAACTTTGCTCACTTAATATTGACTTTAAATATTAAATAATACACCTAATTTAGGAAACTAAACAGTACAATGGAACTGGCAATGGCACGGCTAGTTTTATGTATTTTTTCTTTATTTCTCTCAAAAGTATTTATGTAAAACATGATATTAAAATGATGTATAACTAAACTAGAAATATCTACCAAATTATTTAAGGTTAATATTAGATGAACATTGATTTTGTTACTATCTAAAGAACTTTATTTGTTTTGATGTACGCATTAGGTTAACCTAATACAGCAAATCCCGTAGGGGACTTGATAATATTTTTCTTTCTTCATCTCTCCCTTCATTCATACATATAAATAGGTGTAATTTTCACTTAATGTAGCTGTAATAGATGGTAGTGTTTATTTTATAGATTAATATACTACTTTTATTACCGGTATTCCTGGCCTGGCATGGTCAGAGGGATAGATAGGGTACTAGACTCGCAACCGGTCGCCTGCACGAATCCAGTCATTGATCATGTTCGCCCTTTCAGCTGTGTAAGTGTTATAATGTGCCAGTAAATCCCAATTTTCGTTGGTAAAATAGTAGCCCAAGATATGGCGATGGGTGGTGTTAACTATCCGCCGTCTATCACTTCTAAATTAAAGACTGTTAGCGCAGATATCACGTCGAGTAGCTTTCCGCGAAATTCAACAAAAACAAGTCTTCAAACTTACCGGGATGCCTTCTAAGCATAGAGCTGAACTTTTATAGAATATCTGATCAAAAAATAACAAAGACTAAATATCCAGGGATCAAGCATAAATTGCCAGTAGGGAATAGGAGAAAATATAGTTCTCATTGACAGAATTCCTTGGTTTTTGGAGCTTTACTTGATAAATCTTACAAGCTTCTTTAGATGACTTTACTAAGCAAGTTATCAACATAAACATATGAGGAACTAATATTGTCATTGATTTGTTTAGAAACAGGAAGTGCGTGTTATTTTATTCATAACTTTTCTTTTGACCAAAAGTATATCATTTAACTTCCATGCCTGTGAATAAAATATGTCTTGATACTAAGAAACTATAGCAGTAGCTAAATATCTTTTCGTTTATCTTTCAAGCTGCAAGAAAGTTTTTTTCTACGACGACGTTATGTTTCATGCTATCTGTGGAGTCTATGAGGTGATATTACACAGAAAATCGACTATATCAATAAAGTCCACATTAAGTGCTTGTACGTTGAATGAAAGAGACGAGTAAAAGACTGAGGATTAAGAACTTGAAACGAGGGGGTCGTAAGATATGTCTGGTGGAATAATATAGAGTTTTTCTCAAAAGTATAATTATCGGTAAATTATTCAATACACCAGCTAATTCTAACCTCGAGTTTTATCACTTGTGGAACCGTTAAAAAAACTTTTCTTTTCGCTCAAGTTTGAAGGTTTAACTGATAATGTATTGATTCATATTACAAAAGCTTCTTTAACAATTTTCAACAGTTAAAGAAATAAAGACTATCCGTTTATCATCCCTATTACAACTGGAATAACAATAACAGTAAACCTGTTACTTTTGAAAGATTACTTGTCAGTATAAAGTTTTGGCAGAGAAGAAACCTGGTTGTGTAAACTCGTATATCAAGGGTTTCATCTAATGTAGTGAATTTATTGGTACGCATTTCAGTCACCAGCACAAATATCTGTAAAAGATGCATAAAAAGCACACACACCTTCTTTATTACTAAAATAATAAAGCTTGAACGATACAGTAGAAAATGTAAATGACATTGCTATACCAAAACAATTTATTGGGGACATTACTGGATTTCTATTATTATTTTCAATTGTTTAGTGAACGTAGAGAGTTACATGTTTTATCTTGTGTAGCTGTTTGTATGGCCATTCTATTCACGACCTACTTATATGTGTTTCTGTATAAGTAGTTTGTATGGCCATTCTATTCACGACCTGCTTACATGTGTTTCTGTATAAGTAGTTTAAATGTGTTTCTGTATAAATAGTTTAAATGTGTTTCTGAAACTGCCCAGTGGTCACGTATGTCTTATGAATGTTATTTGTGTGCGTTGTGTATAGAATATCTAAAAATGCTCCATATAAAAACCACTATTTAAGTTACTCACCTAATTAAATTTAGTTGATTATATAGTGTGGAAATGTTATCGCTCTTATACGTTACGCAGCTTATTATTATAGCCAATTTCATAACACTTATTTCAAATATCTAATTTTGTTCACCGGTTTTATATGAATTGTTACTGCTGTAGTTGCAAGATCTCAGAAAAACCAGCTCCTGTTGTGTTGCAAAAGAGATTTTTGGGAAAAGAATGAAAACTACTTATACAGAATAAAGCGAGGTCAAGAAGACATACGTGACAACTAGGAAGTTTCAGAATAAAGCGAGGACAAGAAGAGATACCTGACCACTGGGCAGTTTCAGAATAAAGCGAGAACAATAAAAGTTAATGGAAAAGTTTCTTCTGTTCCTTTCTTGTGCGTTTGACGAAACTCGATAAACGAAATTTAGAATTCACATATAACATATAAATTGTATTTCTAAGAAACTGTAAATTTTCATGCCAAACGGCTAAAATGGATACAAATACAAAATAAAAAGTGTTCAATGTCCCGCTAATATTGGCATTTTCATCATGATCAGGAGCAACAGAAAATGAGAAAATTAAACCACAGTATGTGTAGGTACAAAGATATATCGTGGTAGAGTAATGCAGGGATACCAGGGTGATAATTTAAAAGAGTTTCTCTTGTGAAATTTAAATGTTTATTTAATATATTTGCTTTACAATATAAAGCTTGTTATTTTATTTGAAGTAATGGTACTTTATACTATATTACAGATTGCTATTTTATTTAAAGTAAAGTACCAGTACTTCAAATAATGTAGCAAGCTGTAATATAGTGTAAAGTACCAGTACTTCAAATAATATAGCAAGCTGTAATATAGTATAAAGTACCAGTACTTCAAATAATGTAGCAAGCTGTAATATAGTATAAAGTACCAGTACTTCAAATAATGTAGCAAGCTGAAATATAATATAAAGTACCAGTACTTCAAATAAAATAGCTATCTGTAATGTAGTATAAAGTATCACTGCTTCAAATAAAATAGCTATCTGTAATATAGTATAAAGTACCAGTACTTTAAATTAAATAGCAATCTGTAATATAGTATAAAGTACCAGTACTTCAAATAAAGTAGCAAGCTGTAATATAATATAAAGTACCAGTACTTTAAATTAAATAGCAATCTGTAATATAGTATAAAGTACCAGTACACTATATTACAGCTTGCTACATTATTTGAAGTACTGGTACTTTATACTATATTACAGCTTGCTACATTATTTGAAGTACTGGTACTTTATACTATATTACAGCTTGCTATATTATTTGAAGTACTGGTACTTTATACTATATTACAGCTTGCTATATTATTTGAAGTACTGGTACTTTATACTATATTTCAGCTTGCTACATTATTTGAAGTACTGGTAATTTATACTATATCACAGTTCTACAGTAATGAATGACATCAAGGAGTTACGTAAAAGATTTCCAATAACTTCGTTTATCTTTCTATTTTGTCAGTTCGTTAAGAAGTTATTTTTTATTTCGTTATTTAGTACTCAACACTCTATCGATATGAGTAGAGCATGAGGAATTTGCTTTTCTTAGACATCTTTAAAACAGTAAAGTAGTCCAAACCCCGTTGGGTCAGCGGTAAGTTTATGGACTTACAACGCTTTGTGGCTTTGTGCTTAACAACCAACAAACAAAGCCATAAAGTCTGATTAAAGCAAAGGTCATAAGCCTACTGAAGTTATAAAACAACTAAGAA
Organism: Limulus polyphemus; assembly: GCF_000517525.1. Taxonomy (NCBI): domain Eukaryota; kingdom Metazoa; phylum Arthropoda; class Merostomata; order Xiphosura; family Limulidae; genus Limulus; species Limulus polyphemus. The sequence continues at coordinate 447,403 of NW_013665854.1, read as the reverse complement.
CTTATTCAACGACTCCTATTTTCAAAACATATCCCATAATGCCTCAAATGAACGATACCTTTCTCAGCCTTGCGCACGTATATTTAGAATTTTATAAAATAGCATAAACGTGACAAAAGATGTAAAAGTAAAACCACATTACATAGACTAAAAGGAAAGGACAAATATTCATCATGTGGGACCTTAACCGAATTGGGGTCTTTAAAACCACGTAATCTATAGCAAGTCAGTTTTATTTAACTAACTTTTTAAAGTGTTGATGAATTATGATACATTATTAAAAAATTATAAAGAAAAAAAAGGCGACAGTATTTTCAGTCAGGTGAAGTGGTTTGCTCCCGCCTTTCATCTGAGTTGGAGACGTCTGAAACGTCGACTCCAAACTAGACTGAAGGCAGGAGCAGTCTATTGGTAGCTATTCAACATACACGCTGCCTAAAACTTTCAGACTGAAGGCAGGAGCAGTCTATAGGAAGCTATTCAACATATCAACACGCTGTCTAAAACTTTCAGACTGAAGGAAGGAGCAGTCTATTGGAAGCTATTCAACATATCAACACGCTGCCTAAAACTTTCAGACTGAAGGAAGGAGCAGTCTATTGGAAGCTATTCAACATATCAACACGCTGCCTAAAACTTTCAAAATGAAGGAGCAGTCTATTGGAAGCTATTCAACATATCAACACGCTGCCTAAAACTTTTCTAAAGGAATATTTTCGGTCATTTTTTTTAATCTTGTTTTTTTTTTATTTCGCGCTAAGCTACTCGAGGGATATCTGTGCTATATGTCCCTAATCTTAAACTCGTAGACTAGAGGGAAAGGAGCTAATCAACTCCACTCATCCCCAAATTTTGGGCTATTATATACAACGGACACCGAGATTGACCATCACATTATGTCGTCCCCACGTCTGAAAGGGCCAGCCTGTTTGGTGAAGGTTTTCGCTCCTGAGGGCCTACATGTCAGGCCGTGATATACTCTGCCTTTCTTTGTCAGTCACAGAAGTTCAATTTAATTGGATATAGATTATTAGTTTATTGACAGTTTTATCGTCCAAAGAGAAGCCTTAACATTTTTGGCTTTTACCATAATCACGTTTCTTCTTTAAATAATAAAAGGTTCTCTATGAAATTTTGTTGAGAGCCACCTCTCTTCAGATCTTAAGTCATGGCTAATTTAAAAACGTCGTTAACGACATAAAGCAGAGTCCATCTACACAGAAAACTAGAAAATTACATATTAAAATGTTTCAAACACCGAACTTTTCTGACACCTCAGTTGTTCCCCGGTGGGACAGCGGTAAGTCTACGAACTTGCAACGCTAAAATAAGCGGTTCGATTCCCCGTGGTGGTCACAGCAGGTAGCCCATTGTGGCTTTGATATAACACACACACACACATACTCAACTGTCGATCTAACAGAAGTAGTTTATCTATCGAGTAAAAAGTTCTGTATTAATGTGACTAGTCACTTGCAATCGAGTTAAAAGAAATACATTATTATGGAAATCATACTAAAGACGTAAATTGCATATTTTACCATTTTATAGCAGCATCGATTGAAGCTATGATTGGTTAATGTTAAACCGAAGTTTCTATCGTATTCTCATAATCTAAGGTCGCGGGTTCGATCCCCGTCCCATCAAACATACTTGCCCTTTCAGACGTGAGGGCGTTATAATGTTACGATCAATCCCACTATTTGTTGGTGAAAGAGTAGCCCAAGAGTTGGCGGTGGGTGGTGGTGACTAGCTGTTTTCTCGCTAGTCTTATATTGCTAACTTACGTACGGCTAGGGCACACAGCCCTCGTGTAGCTTTGCGCGAAATTCAAAACAAACCATTGTATAATATTCTGCGAGAGTCCGTGAGATCAGTATTAGACCATACGCCTTGATAAACTTTCAACAGGTCCTCCACTGTACGTAGGCGTCGGCTTTCAAAACCACTTTTAAGCAAATCAAAAACACAAAAGTCTATTGGAGAACTTCACAGGTATATGGTCCAATGGGACGACTAGGTAATCGGGTTTTCTCAACCATCTTTCTCGTGAAAACAATTGCTGGTTCGATAAATTACGCGAATGTTTTAAGTTAAAACCACATTGACTGCAATAAATTTCTGGATCGGAGGATTCATTTTCGTAATCATTGCCTTGTAGGCGCTGTTTCCGACTAGCTATTGACTTAAGATATGGTTCTGAGCCCGTTGCTATCCTAAACTCTCTGTTGTGCGTGTTTTTGTGCTATCTTCTATGGAGAAAACTGACAGATCTCTTCCTTGACATGATGTACCGTTTGATTCTACATTGTTGAACAAGCTCACTATATGCAAATCATTTCACGAAAAGGTCGTGGGCAGTTCCATCCAACCATAACTATCCGTTGCAGCAATTCACTGTCCAACTGTGAGGAACTCACCGTGAGCTAAATATACTGAAGCTAAACATGTTGCCGTGGCGCCACGTTTCACATCTGAGGCGGCATGACACTGCATTAGCACACGCAAATCCTTCTCATAAAAATACGATTAACTCTCTATACGCAAATCTGGTCGATATGCAAGTGTTAGTGCTTGCCTTTTACTGGATGTATCTTCTATACTAACATTTTTCTCTTAGGTTAATTAAAACTGCCTTGATGGAAGGGAGAAAGTAAAATAACCCTTTAAGTCGTAACGGTTCACTGAGCATCAAAGAATTAATTAATTTTATCAAATCCAATAGCGTGAAATAACGAAGACCGTTTTCTTGGATTCTATCTTAACTTCTCCATCCTCCTTGTGTTGTTCCTGTCAGTTCTGAGCCCTGTGGAGTCATTACGAAAGTTACAGACTTTTTCACAACTAGAAGAGAAATAATTACCAGAACACATTTGGGCGCGCCAGTAGTCAGTGATTTAAGTTATTGTCAATAAAAGTGAGTACTGCAGTTAAGTTCGTAATAAGTAATTCGCTTTTACCTGTTTACAACAATTAAATGCAAAGCGTAATCAAGTTAAGCTCTTGCAGCCATAGAACTGGAAGGTCACATGATATTTTCTTCGGTTATGATTTGACAAATTGGAATCTTAAAGAAAATTAATTATTTTTAGAATACAACTAAAGCAGTATGGTTGTTTTCGAAAATATATATTTTAGGTTTGGCTTAGATAAAGAAGACCATGACGGAGATAACGGTTTTAAAAATTACCCAACAACTTCTTGTTGTTATTGTTTTCAAACAGAAATTCCTACGTTTTAAAGTTTTTCGTCTAAAACTCTAAATATATTTGCACCTCAAATTTCTACGCTGGTATGTATTGTTCAGTTATTATGTGTGGTTTACTTCGAACTCACATATATTGGCTAAAATTATGTATATGAGTAAAATCTAAATTTCTCAGCCAGATTTCTTTATTTTCGTAAGCTTGGTAAATTCTGTTACTTTTCGAGTTTTGCATTTATTTTAAATTTAGTGTAATAATACACAAACTTAGCATATAAAAATATTCTATAAATCCTATAGATGTGTGTAATTTTTTTTAAATCACCGCTCACATAGTATACGTTCCTGCTGTGTGTATAGAATATGCACTAAAAATGCTTGGTAATCACAATACAGCGAAAGGAAGTCACATATTCCCCTGGGCAAGGAACTCAAATACACTGATTCCAGTATTAGTAGCCCTATCGCACTCACTTAACTAAAAACTCAAGTTGTACTTTGAATGACTTTAAAAGTATGTCCAGTGCTTGACAAAAAGAAATAAAAGAATATATCATATTTGAAATTGATATAAATTTTACTTATGTTAGCCAACTCAACTACAATAAAGAAAACAAATAAAGAATGGGAAAAAAACCTCCAAAGACCGTTTGTAAAGCAAATTGCAGGTTCCCGAGGGCTTGGACATCGATTTTTCTATCTTAGTAGTTCTCCACAAGAGGGCAAGCTCACTAGACAAGAATGCAATGGACTTTTTTTTAACGTGAATCATATTTTTAGTTTTTCACCACTAGGCGTTACACAGTATACAACAAATAACAGTTGTAATATTTGTTCAGGAAATATCTTTTGTTAGTAGTTTATATATTAACTATTAGTTTAGGTATTAAAAAACAACAACTAAAGTTTTCAGGTGGATCCCAGAACTGGCATTTACTAGTTTTATATGTAAAATCTTTTGCAACATGTGATTTAAAAGAATGGGCATAACTGCAACATGTGATTGAAAAAAAAGACGGTCATAAGAATACAAGAAAATATATAACACGATAACTCCGGATTCACCGTTTCATTTACTGTAATTCTACCAAATGTCTTTGAAAGTGAAAATGCTAAGCAAGTGTATCTGCTTTAACAACATGTTGTTGTTAAGTAAGGATATGAATATTTTAACAAATATATTAAAAGATGATCTAGAAGAAAAAGCATATAAAACTTTAGTAATGCGTTAAAATAGCCTTTCCTAAAATTGAATACCCACAATAACTTTTACTATCAAGTTCTACGTTATTTATCTGTGTAGATAAATGTAAACGGTAGATGATATCTGCTTTTACTTTACACTCGTAGGTCATTGGCTATACACAGTCGAAACAAATTAGAAAATATACCTTATAACTGTGTAATTACGTTTTTACTGCAAAGGCCAGTGAGCTTATTTCATTTCGCGCATGCAAGCAATATGTATTACGCTAGCCTTCAGCCAGTAGCATTACGTCACAGTGTAGGCAATATATATTATACCAGCCTGAAGGTAATATGCATATGCAAGCTTGCAAGAAGCAATTTCTGTTTTAGGAAAATTTTCAAACTTGCTGAGCTGTGCCTTATTCAAGAAGTGGATCAATTAGAACTTTTCACTCCTTCACTGTGCCTTATTCAAGAGTTGGATCAATTAGAACTTTTCACTCCTTCACTGTGCCTTATTCAAGAGTTGGATCAATTAGAACATTTCACTCCTTCACTGTGCCTTATTCAAGAGTTTGATCAATTAGAACTTTTCACTCCTTCACTGTGCCTTATTCAAGAGTTAGATCAATTAGAACATTTCACTCCTTCACTGTGCCTTATTCAAGAGTTGGATCAATTAAAACATTTCACTCCTTGACAAACATTTTAAAAACAAAGCCTCCGAACTGTGAAACCGAAAGGGAGCGAAAATGTACTTTTTACAATTACTGGTGCATTATTGCTGCTGTCAAAAACGGCAACATTTTATTTATAATAGAACTAAAAACATCTGTTTTAGATTCATGGTAATTGGCTATTTCTTCTTGTATTTAATAGATTTTTCTACCACTACCAAACGATACCTGTTATTGCTTTATGAATATATCTAGAATAAATTTCTTGGAAAGTTATTAAACAGGTCACGCAAAAAAACCTCCAGAAATAAGTAAAAAAGATTTTCGGCGGATTTAGATAAGAATAAAAATGTTAAAAGCCGAAGTTTAGTCTTTTGAGAAGTAATGTAAACTTTTACATTGGAAGATGCCAAGAATACATTTCCCACTGTGCATTTTCTTCTTTTTCAGTTTTCTATAAGGTACTATGAGGACAGTTTCTTATTTTTCTGTTTCTTAATATGTCGTATAAACGTCAGCGTCCTATATAGTTTTGCATACAGATTTACGCTACTTCTATATGAAGAACTAAAACGAGAGGTCCTGAAAGTAAAAACGATCATAAATGTTAAGTGCGCTAATATTTTCACTTGTAAGTACCTGGAAATCCTTGGGATTAATACAGAAATCAACTGGTATGTTTAATCAAATGTATTCTAATTGATTTGTGGGCCTACAAGTTATTATTGTACAGTTACGGACTCGCAGTTCATGCGAGTTTATCTTTTTGTCCGTAACTTCTGCGTCTTTGAACCGAAAGCATGTAGAATAAGGTTTAACTTAATCAGCATGGAATCTCAGTAGCCCTTCCACGTTACTTTAGCTAATACAGTTTCTAATTTCAAATTAATTGTCGCTTGACAATCTTTAAGACTGGGAACTTTACAGCGAGTTGAATAGTTTTGAAACTCTGCGTGACAGGACAAAGTTTATTAGAAGCTGTTAAGGAGATCACACACACACACACAGATATCTAAGAATTTGTATATCCTTTTTCTGTATATCGTAAAGCCTATGCATTTCCTATCAGTGTGCGTGCTACAAATAATCGAAAAGAATATAACATGCATGCTTACTATTGTTTTTTGAATTACATATTTCACTCATTCCAAATACTGTCACATACAGTAGGTCTTCTACATATATTTTTTTCTATTCGAGAAAGGATATATTCTGTCAATGAATAAAAAGACCCGTATTTACTTAAGTTACCTGTACTTTTGTTTTTGAATAAAAATTATATGTTGAATTAAGTCGGTGTAAACATATTATACAAAATAAAGTATTCAATAACTAGTAGTGAGCTACTCTTCTGATAAACCAGTGCCTGCATGTGTAGGTGGCGCCACTGACATTACCTATTGCGACAGAATATTAAGCTATAAATATTGAGGTATAAATTAACATATAATTCAGGGGAGGTTAATTGATTTTAGTGATACATACACTCACTAGTTTTAACTTGTATTAAACTATTGTATTTTAAAAACATTATTTCACGAAATCAACATTAAAGTTTACAGATACACACTAATATGCTAGTCTAGTGATTATCGTCCCGTTGTCACAAAATCGCGCTCTGCTCTTTGGGACAGTAGGTGTGTTATAGAAGTAAAAATTGAATCCCACTATTCGATTAGAGTAGCTCAAGCGTTGATGGTAGGTGTTGTTCATTAGCTGTCTTTCCTCTAGTCTATCAGTTAAAATGTGAGCTAGCGAAGAGATCCCTTTGAGGAAATATCCGAAACAAACAAACAATACGTACAATCATACGTACTAAAGGATACAGTGTCGGTGTATGAATAAAATAGACAGACATTCAAGAAATGAACACCAGTAAAATTAGTTCGTCTCAAAAAGAAATTGTCTTCTGATAATTTCATTATGTACAAATTGAAACTTTCTTTCGGAACAAAGACAATTTCAGTAAACCTAGAAAAACACATATCTGTTAGGAAAAGTTGACACGACTGTTTTAATTTGGGTTAATAAATAATGGTGCACTAAATCTATCAAAATCCTAATCTTTTATCAGAATTCGCATTTCCGTACCACTTTCCTAATCATTTTTCATCATAAATACAAATTATTCCACCCTCACCTCCACAAGTTCGCCTGCTTTTTGAACCAACCCGTTTAGTACTAACTCCCTGAACTAACTATTCGTGTGAAGGCACTACGGTTTGAATTTTTAATTTTTAAACAAATAATTGTTTCACAAAAAGATATTATGTTTTGTGTGTGTGTGTGAAAATTCATAATTTAGTTAAAAATAAAGTTTAACGTTATAACTGTTATACATGGCTTTTGTGTCGTGTAAGATGAAGTTAAATACAGCAGTATTCAGAAGCGTCGCTTGGCGATGGCACACGGAGCACGTGCCCCAATTCTATGTGCCAGTGCTCCGAATTCCCAGTTGGTGTCTTGAAAAAATCAAAATACAAAATCATACTGAAACGCCGTGAATTTCCACGCCTATAGGCCCGAGCCCGACTCTTTTTAGCACTTGGCTAAATTGAAAAATTTGGGTCAAATATATGATTATGAATAGACACAATATTTGAATAATTATCGATGTCAAAAATACCTTATTTTCAACGTAACGATCTTTGTAAATGTGCGGATCTCTGGATCAGGATTTAGATCCTTTTGTCAGAATCTGGGAGGGCCAGGTACTTCGAAGATCTCTTCCTTCCTCCTGCACAGGTGTTGTCACGATCGTGTAAAATACACCATCGTGTCTGCTAAATGCTAAATGAATTACATGTGAAGGTTCTGCACCATTTACAGCCTTTAGTTACAACAATCCCTTTCAAAGCCATGACAATTCATATATCACGTGTAGCATTTTGTATCTGAAAATATATTTTTTACTTTGTGTATATAGCCCTACACAAACAGTTCCGTATATCACGACACATTCATTTCATTAATTCATGACAAGAGTATTAGACATAATACCCCAATTAATACTTTTATTATAAACTAGTTAAATGATACTTATATTTAAAGTCTTGCATTAAATGGCCTGTTGCTACTCTTAAAGTAGAAAGGTAGTTAGGCATATTTTCATCATGTATGATATGGCAAGACAGTAAAGTCAGTAACTCGTTCCAATTCAGATTTTTCTAAATTTAGCGCCTAAACTACTGAGTTCCTTTGCGTGCTCGAAAACTTAAGCCTAACAGAAAAGACTGAGAAGGGGTGACTTTTTTTAATACTCTAAAACTCTCTTTGAAGCCCTTTACAAATTGGTAAACTAATTGGCTTACTGTGTTGCAGAACAAAAGCACATTTATGGATTAGGGCGATTAGCGAAAGTGTCAGTCTTTTTTTTTTTCGCAGTTTTATTTTAGTCACCGACGACCAGTCGCCCTAACTTTCAAGATTAGATGCTATTGTAAAATATTTAACTTTTATTGTATACTGGAATTTGAGGTACGTAATGGTTTCACCACACTCTGAGAACGGAGCTTTGATGCTGTTAAACAAAGTTTTATAAAAATTATATTACTTTCTAGAGAACAGATAACGTTGTATTTAGTGAAACAATATTGAAAAATATTTTGGAAACCATGAATTGGTGCCACAAACAAAATGATAGAAATGTATAATTTTGAATAGCTGTGAGCGCACAAAAGTAAGAAATGATAAAAACAAAGTAAAATTAATCTAACTAAAAGACCCGAAACGCCTTGTTATATATACAAATATAAAAATATATAGTATACTTATTAATTATTGTTGGTGGTGGTTTTTAGCGCAAATCTACACAATGGGCGATCTGCAGATTTTAGCACTTTAAGTCCAGAAGCCTCCCAGTGGCTCAACGGTATGTCTGCGGACTTACAACACTAGAAACCGGGTTTGTATACCCGTATTGGGCAGAGCACAGATAGCCCAATGTGTAGCTTTGTGCTTAACTTGAAACAAACAAATAAACAATGAAGTCCGGAAACTTACCACTGACCTACTTTTTAGAATCTAACGCGCAGAATTAATTGAAAACGTCGGTACATTTGTTCTAAAATATTTACAGAGTGTCCTCTAATAGTCTAAGTATTCGTAAGACATTTATGGATATTATAGCGAAGTAGATCTGAGAATAGAAAGATCACGGCTATTTTAGGAATAAGACAAGTATATCTTATTGTTTTTGATATATATTTTCTTTCCTTTAATGTTAGGCAATTGCTATAAGATATAAAGACTAAATGTTTGGGTACATCCGGGACTTTTTCGCTCGGCAGCTATAGGAAATTCTTTTCATTCAACCTGATCACCATTACTCCATTAGACATATAATTATTCATGGCTTGTACGAATCAGAAGGAAATATTTCATTCCAGAATTTTCACACAAAGCTATACAAAGGGCTATCTGCGCATAGCAGTTATAAAGTTTTGAACTTATAGCTACTCTTGTCTTACCGAATAGTAGGATTTGACTTAATGATAACGTCCTCGAGGCGCAAAATGTTGAGTGAGTTTTAGGAGCAACGAACCGCGAACCATGAATCCTTGTATTCACATTCCGAGCACGAAACCCATTAAACCACGCCCAGTTCCAGTAGTAGATAAAAGAAGAAAAAAACCCAACTCAATCAATCATTGATTTCAATACATTAATGATAGGTTTGATTTGTTTCGGGTATTCGCGCAAAGTCGTTCCTAATTTTGAAATGATGGGCCAAAGGGAATATAGCTAGCCAACAGCACCCACCGCCAACTCTTAGGCTACTCTAATTGAATAGTGGGATTTGTCAGTCGCTCTTATGGCGTACCCACGGCCCCAAAGCAAGGAGCGCGTTTTTGCGGCAATGGGCATCGAAGCAGGAATCCTCGGATTCACAGACCAATTTTTGAAAAGAATAAAGATACCGATTCCACAGAGTCTCGTAATACAAGGTATGTAAAATTGTCTACAGAAAATATACTATTTCTTATGAAAGGTACAATGATTAAATATAAAGTATCTGATATATCAAAAACGGCTAACTGCGTTGACACATTTGTGGAAAATTCTCTGATAATTCATGTCACTCAGACTGTCAGATAGGAACTAAGACGGAACAAGCAATAAGCTATTATGTAAACCTTTTTTTTTTTTACATGTCTAATCCCAATGGAATATGCTAATCTCACAATTTTACCCAACGGATATTACCAGTATATTTAGGATGGTTGTGTTCTTTATTCTACGAAACTTTCAAATGATAATATGTTTGCAGAACACAAAAAACATAGGATAATGTATTTCAGGGACTCATAAAGTTTTAGGAAATCTTAGTTTTGTTCTGAACAGTAATTTAAACAATGTTATAGTAATAACTAATAATGTCATAGAAACGATGTGTTTTTTTCTATTATAATATCGCACCAACAATAGAATAATATAAAAAAACATCACAATGGAAGTATTTCATGACACCGTAATCGTATCCGTGCAAATGATTGTCTGTTACGAAAATTTGTAACAAACTACTGAGGCTATTTGGGTTAACCGTCTCTACTTTGGAACTGATTAAAGGGAAGACAGCTAGTCAACAGTATCCACCGACAACTCTTGGGCTACTCTAATCCGGTAGCTAGATTTGATAATCATTATTATAGAGCACCCACCGCCCCAAAGTGCGAAGCTCGTTATTTTTGCAACAACGGAACGCAAACCATGAACCCTTAGATTCACAGGCCTGTTTTCAATCCAGTAAATCACGTGAGAGGGATTCGAACCCGCGACCCTCAGATTATAAGTCCAGCGCCCTAACCATCTGGCCATGCCGGGCCTGACATTAGTTTAAAGAATAAAACAAAGAAAACACCTGGACCAATTACAAATAAATAACGTATAGCATTTACGCCAACTTCTTATCATTTCTACACAACGATAATCATGACGAACAAACACCCTAATTAGGAGATATATTTTAGTACCAAAATAAAAGTATTACATACCTCAATGATATGCTGTAATACATAGAGTTCTATGTAATCCTATCTAATATACTAAATAGCATAAAATCATATATGTGTCCATTAAAATATTGTAGATATAGGAAGATGTTAAATTATACACACTAGTATTTTGCATAAAAAACAACGACAATATATTAACTCTATAATCAAATACAATACAAGCATGTTAAAGGTAAAATAAGTAGACCAAACTTATAACTGTTATGTCCAATAGTCATGACTGAAACTAGCTAAATTATTTGTATTCAGAGTTGACAACTATTACATCGGATAACTATAGCTATATATAATATTTGTAATTACATCTGACAACTATAGCTATATATATAATGTTTATAATTACATGTGACAACTATAGCTATATATAATATTTGTAATTACGTCTGACAACTATAGCTATATGTAATGTTTATAATTACATCTGACAACTATAGCTATGTATATATAGCTATAGTTGTCAGATGTAATTATAAACATTATATATAGCTATAGTTGTCAGATGTAATTATAAACATTATATAGCTATAGTTGTCAGACGTAATTATAAACATTATATAGCTATAGTTGTCAGATGTAATTATAAACATTATATAGCTATAGTTGTCAGATGTAATTATAAACATTATATAGCTATAGTTGTCAGATGTAATTATAAACATTATACATAGCTATATAGTTGTCAGATGTAATTATAAATATTATATATATAGCTATAGTTGTCAGATGTAATTATAAACATTAATGCTTATAATTACATAGACAACTATAGCTATATAATGTTTATAATTACATATGACAACTATAGCTATATATAATGTTTATAATTACATCTGACAACTATGTCATCTGCTAATTACAGTTAATGTTTGTATTTAGACTTGACAACTATTACATCCGATAACTAAAGTTAACGTTTGTAATTAGATTTAGCAATTATTACACCCGATATCTAAGACTGAAACGAACTTAGTCAGATTTGACAATGGTTACATCCGATAGTCAAGACTGTGAAACCAGCCAATGTTTGTATTCATAGATAACTACGTCAGTCAATTATAAAACACTTTGGGCCGTGGATGAGTTATAAGAGTGACAAGCAAATCCCACTTTTTGATTGAAGCATCCCAAGAGCTGGCGTGAAGTGTTGTTGAACAGTTGCCTTCCTTCCTTCCAGCACATTAGTTCAAAATTATGAACAGATTTACGCAGTTAGCTATTTTGAGTAGCTCTGTTTAAAATTTTTGAAACAAATAAAATAGCTTCTATACCTACTGAACTTTAACGATTGAGGTGATTGAGGTTAAAATATTTATCCCTGACTATCTTCTTCTTAAAAACGATTATGAGCAAATTTTAGAATTTCTTTGACATGCAAAAACTGAATTTAGTAAAAATAACTAGACAGGTACAAAAGATAACGGATCATATATTATTTTCTCATAAACTTTATGACACAGGCGATACATAAATCATGTCACTTAAAATGGACTCGCTTGTAATTATCCAGAAAAATGACTTGAGTACAAACATTATCTGATTTCTAAGTAACATCATGCAAAATAATACCATTAGCTCGTGCTATGGGTGAAAATAAAGAAGAAAAAACAATGAGGATATTTAATAATTTTTGCAAAACTAAACTGTCTTATTCAAGAACATTTCTTTGCAAAAAGCGACATCTTGTGTTTCGAAACATCAGAGATGTCCTCACTCAAGAAAAATATGTGGATTCACACCGATAATTAGCGGTATACAAACAAGTCGATATTATGAAGGGTTAAGCTATTTTGTTCCCCATTAATGTTATTGGCGTTTCTTTTATTTCATACCGCCAGTCCATAACACCTTGTTATGATACATTTATATTTCTTTCTCATCTAACTTATATAAAAGCCAGTGTGTGTCACGTCACGCTTGATTTCTCGAAATAAGTTTGGTTTGTTTTGAATTTTGTGAAAAGCTACACGAGGGCTATCTGCGCTAGCTGCCCTAATTTAGCAGTGAAATTACTAGAAGGAAGGCAGCTAATCATCACCTCCCAACGCCATAGAATTCTTAGTGTTTGCGGTATTCTGAAGTTGGCGGTTAGACGAGCTATTTATACCATGTAAGCAGCAGCGAATATGTTGACTAACGAAACTGTCTGCAAACGAACAAGATAATCAACTTCAATGTAGGAACTCTTAAGTTAAAACAACCATAACGAGTCTTTCTCTCTCCGTTAGAATATTTGAATAAAATCATAGCAACCTGAAACAAGAAAAACTTCGTAATGCTTCTTTTTTTCTGATTTTTTTACGGCGAACTTTAGATTCAAAGTTCAGGTACGTTAAATACTGGGCCACGCCCGGCTGAGTTTTTC
>NW_013665854.1:430355-433019 GCF_000517525.1 Limulus polyphemus | reverse complement strand
AAATAGATCCTTTACAAAGAAGAATCACTTGGCGTCCAGCCAAGTAAAAATAGATCCTTTACAAAGAAGAATCACTTGGCGTCCAGCCAAGTAAAAATAGATCCTTTACAGAGAAAAATCACCTGGCGTCTAGCCAAATAAAAATAGATCCTTTACAGAGAAAAATCACCTGGCGTCTAGCCAAATAAAAATAGATCCTTTACAAAGTAGAATCACTTGGCTAATGGTTAGATGAACAATGTTTGGTATTGGCTAACAGTTAGATGAATAATGTTAGGTATTGGCTAATGGTTCGATAAACAATGTTTGGTATTGACTAATGATTAGACAAACAATGTTTTGTATTGGCTAATGGTTAGATAATAGTAGAACAACTTATGTCCGTCCTTTACAGAGTAAAATCATCTTGTGTCCAGCCAAGTAAAAATAGATCCTTTACAGAGAAAAATCACCTGGCGTCTAGCCAAATAAAAATAGATCCTTTACAGAGAAAAATCACCTGGCGTCTAGCCAAATAAAAATAGATCCTTTACAAAGTAGAATCACTTGGCGTCTAGCCAAGTAAAAATATATCCTTTACAAAGAAGAATCACTTGGCGTCCAGCCAAGTATAAATAGATCCTTTACAGAGAAAAATCACCTGGCGTCTAGCCAAATAAAAATAGATCCTTTACAGAGTAAAATCACCTGGCGTCTAGCTAAATAAAAATAGATCCTTTACGGAGTAAAATCACCTGGCGTCAAGCCAAGTAAAAATAAATCCTTTAAAGAGTAAAATCACTTGTTGTCCAGCCAAGTAAAAATAGAAATGAATATTGGCAGTTGGACACAACGATAGCAAAAAGGCTAACTTAAACAACGCAGTTCCATAAAGAAAGCCTTTTAACAAATATACACTGGAAAAATAGACTTAAGCAATTAATAGATACTCAAACTTACCGCGCTCAAAAACAAAGAGAATAATCTGTGTTCAGAGTCTAAAGTGATAAACTGTTATTTCATATTTCATTTACTCTGACTTTTAACTTGTTGTTCTTGGTTATGGTTTTCGAAGTCTTTTTCTTATGTTTCCATACTTAATTAATTTGTCTGTATTAACTGACGAAGTAATGCCCAATAAATTGACTAAAAAGCCTTGTTTGCATTTTAAGAACTTTCGTTAATTTACAACAAACTAAATCAATTTTCCTTTGTTCCAGTACCTTTTGTATAGTTTCATCGGGTTTATTCCAAGTAAAGCTAAAGCCCGAATTTATTATCCGTGATGGTAAGCCTCTCATATTTTACCACAATAACTTATAAAGTAATCCGCCTTTAACTTTTACGAATATTATGGTTCTCCCTCGCAAAATGGATCAGCGGTAAGTCTGAAGGACTATGACGCTAAAAACCGGTTTCAATACCCGTGGTGGGTACAAAACGGATAGCCCATTGTGCAGCTTTGAGCTTAACAACAAAACAAACAAATAAAAATTAATATTATGACCTTTGACCACACACACATATATTTATAATATCTGTCTGGGAGTGAGTATTTTTGTTGCTATTTCAGCAGGACCAATTTTAATATGAGAATTCGTTTCTGTGTCAGTAATGAACTCAAATCTACAAAAATAAAAGGTAATTTTATTTTAATGAGGAACATTATTACTTTAATTGTTATAGTTATAATGCGAAATATTAAGGTTAAACAACATTACACTTTAATTCATTCCAATGTTAATTGCACAGAAAATGTTATTTATTTATTGTTATATATATATACATTTATAAAATGCAACTAGGAAAACGAGAAATATGAAGATATGATGCGTTTTGCAGAAAAATGTGCTAAAACTATTTTGATGAAACAAAATGTTTTTTTCAAACATTAAACCCTGTTGCATGTCTGAAATTCTAAGGACAGTAAACGATACCACTTAATGAAAATCATTATACCACCAGTCCCCACCGTTTACTGAAAAGACAGAAGAACTCCCATAAGACATTATAAGTTATAAAAAGCTTAAGAAATTTTTATAAACAAAACGGCTCCCAGTGGCTCAGTAGTAAGCTTGAGGACTTATAACGCTAACAGTAGAGGTTAGATCCCCACGTTGGCACAGTGCACACAATCGTTGTGTAGTTTTGCTTAACCACCAAGCAAGCACAAAACAGTCATCAGAATATGAGGACTTATAACGATAACAATCGAGGTTAGATCCCCACATTGGCACAGTGCACACAATCATTGTGTAGTTTTGCTTAACCACCAAGCAAACACAAAACACTCATCAGAATAGATAAACAACTAGATTCTTATAATAAAAATAATTTATTGTTTGTTTGAGCACAGAGAGGCATAACGGTCTATTTGCGCTGTATACATCGAACCATAATTTTGAAGCTATAACGCATCATGCTCACTACTGAATCACAAGGGAGCACACATTTTGTAAAATACATTTCAAAGTCATCCTATTTGTTCACAGAATTTTTCAACGTCATCGTTTTTCCTCTAGTACAGGGGTCTCTAAACCTTTTTGGACCATGGCCAGGTGGTTAGGGCACTCGACTCGCAATCTGCGGGTCGCGGGTTCGAATCCCCGTCCCACCAAACATGCTCGCCCTTTCAGCCGTGTGGGCGTTATATGTGATGGTCAATCCCACTATTCGTTGGTAAAT
>NW_013665854.1:427793-429963 GCF_000517525.1 Limulus polyphemus | reverse complement strand
TTGGACAAGGGCTGGGAGGTAGATCTTTTTAGGCTTCGCGGGCCGGAGGGATCGTGGTAAGATTAAGGAATGATGCATACATGATCAGATTGGCTTTTGCTCAACTACGCTTTATTTTTTATTTTCTTTGTTTTGTTTTTAGAATATTAAAAAAAATATTATTACTTTAATAAACTATTGGCAAGCCGGATTAACCGAAGTCGGGGGCCATAGTTTGGAGACCCCCTGCTCTAGACTATCAGTTAAAATGTGAGGGCGGCTAGTGAATAGAGCCCTTGTGTAGCTTTGTTAAAATACCCGAAACAAACAATACGTACAATCATACGTACTAAAGGATATAAGTTAATAATTCAATTATATTTTTAATCACAAAACAGTGTCGGTGTATGAATAAAGTAGACAGGCATTCAAGAAATGAACATTAACAAAATTAGTTCGTCTCAAAAAGAAAGTGTCTTCTGATAATTTCACTATGTACAAATTACAACTTTCTTTCTGAACAAAGACAATTTCAATAAACCTAGAAAAACACGTATGTGTTAGGGAAAGTTGACATGACTGCTTTAAGTTGGTTTAGGAAATCATGGTGCATTAAATCTATCGAAATCCTAATATTTTATTAGAATTCGCATTTTCGTACTTCTTGCCTGATAAGTTTCCTGCTAATTACCGATATTCATTATCTTAGAAATGTTTAACAATACGAATTATTTACCCCCCCCCCAAGTTCTCCCGCTTTCGAACCAACCCGTTTAGCACAGAGAGGCATAACGGTCTATCTGTGTTGTGCCCAAAGTAGGGATCAAACCACAAATTATGGAGTTTTAACCCATCACGCTCACTACTGATTCACAAGGGTGGGCACACATTTTGTAAAACCCATCACGCTCACTGCTGATTCACAAGTTAATGAAATTTTTCAACGTCACATCAATCCACACCGTTTCTCGTTAATTAACAAGAGAAGTGCACGCTTTTGTTTTCTCTCGATGTATATTATTAGCTGTGTTAATGGTAATGTCATGAAATGGATTTAGTTAGAAAAGCATACAATGTAATTAAAGTGAATTTTGAAGTTAAATCATTAAAAATCGAAATGCTCAAGCTTTTCGTGTTTGTCGTAATGCTGAGAGTTATCCAGTTAATATTTCTGCTTACAACAAACCCACACATAAATGAATGGTGACTTTGAAAATTTTACTGCTATGACTAGAATAACACTATCAGCTGGTATAATAGGAATAACTAGATAAGGAAACTATCATCTTTTGCAGCAAAATACAGTGGAATGTGTCACAGTGAAACTTATGTGGAGTGTCTACAATATTTATAACGCAAAATCGAGTGACATGGTGATTTTAAACTAAAACATTTTTCTTTTGCTATTTTTTTTTACATATGTGTAGATAAGGTTGAAAAGAGCAACTGTATATGAGTCCGTGGCACAATAAGGTAGACATGCTGCCTGTAACAGGTAGATATTAGCTGTCGCCAGGTGGCACAATGGAGCCAAAAATATTTAAGCAAAAATATACTCATCCTAACTTCCCAAATTTTGTGGTATAGTTAATGTAACGCTATAAAACAATGTTACAAGACAAACACTTAGATTAAACCAAGAAGTATGATGCTTAGATATCAAACGATGGATGGTAGGCTTAGCATGAAATGATTTACAATGATTCTATAGATTAAGTTAAAGAATCTTGATAGCTTGATAGATACCTAAACACACCAAGTAAAATTACATATGTCTTTTTGACTAATCTGCATTATTAAGATGTATAAGGCTCAGGCTTTTCTCGCTTAGCCTAATGGCTTTTTACGATGAATGAAGAACAATATAAATTTTATCTTGCATCTAGTGTCCGTTTTCTTTTTCCCAGCATTCTTAATAACAATAGAATTAGATAGTATGTATAGCTAGGTCTGTATTCAAAAAACATTATCAATGAGTTTAAAAATACGGAGTATCAGAGAATTTGTTCATGGTGATCAGTATGCCTTCTCAATGACTGATGATACTAGATATTATATCTTTGTCAATAAGAATAAAGATTTGTCCAAGGGAGATAAATAAATAAGTGTATATATGGATATCCAAATGTTAGTTTGTTTGTTTGTTTTGAATTTCGCGCAAAGCTACACGAGGGCTAACTGCGCTAGCCGT
>NW_013665854.1:421667-426793 GCF_000517525.1 Limulus polyphemus | reverse complement strand
AAGACTAGAGGGAAGGAAGCTAGTCATCACAACACACCGCCAACTCTTGGGCTAATCTTTTACCAACGAGTAGTGGGATTGACCGTCACATTATAACGCCCCCACGGCTGAAAGGGCGAGCATGTTTGGTAGGACGGGGATTCGAACCCGCGACTCTTAGATTGCAAGTCGAGCGCCCTAACCACCTGGCCATGCCTGGGCCCGTAAATCAGAAAGAGTGAGAACCTGAGAGAAGAGAAGAACTGAATGTAAACTATAAACAAGTGACTGATTCTACTATTTCTCTTATATTTTACTCAATATTTTCAGCGTTTTTTTTATATGTATATAAATTTCCGCCAACGAGGTAGAATCTTGTTTCCACTAGCAAGTTATCTGTTTCTCTGGAGGCTTAAGTAAAACGGAGATCATAAGATAAGTGTTCAGTAATACCTTTATATTAACTAAAAATACTAAGGATGTACGAAACACACAGAATCTTTGATTTCACATAAAAATCAAAGAAGTAGACGTTACACTATCACTGGATATACAATAATGTAACTAAATATTGCACCTATAAGCGTTGTTAAGTCAAGTACTGTAATCCGTTTTTTCTCAGATCGATTTGAATGTTTTATTTCCGATTAAAATTCCATTATTTAGAAACGTGCATTACTGTCTTTTAAGCTCTTTACAAACTAAAGCGATGTATGTTTTTAAATTGTTGCGTTTTAAGAATCACAAACAAAAACCTTCATTGTAAAGTAAAAAAATTTTGGTAATAGAGTAGAATACAAAAATTGTTACAATGTGATAAATTATGAAAAATGGTAATAAATTTTAAAGGTCTCTTTATATCTTGTTCAGCAAAAAGTTACGCACTGTGCTGTGCCCACCGCTAGTATCAAAACTGGTTTTAATGTTATAAGCCTTCAGACTTACGGCTGAGCCGCTAGAGGGATTAAGGGTCTCTACAAAAATAAATTATTGTTATTAGTTTGTTTGATCAAGTTTCATCCAAACGGCTCTCATCGAACCTCATGAAGGTTGAAGGTTATTTAGTGGAATCAGTGACCATATACTTCTATTTCCCTCATAATGATATTACCCTCTCTCTCTCTCTTCTTTTTTTTGCATGTTCAGATTCTATCGCATTGTTGCTTATTTGTTTGTTATAACTTTTTAGTTTCTTTAGTGGCAGTTATGCCTACCCTTCACTTTTAACAATGACTTGCATTGTGATTTTTGTCTTTCTATCTTTATTACCTTGCCAGAAATCTTGGATCATCCACAAGATTGATCTTCAAGGAATCTTTCCCACATAAAAGAGAAACACTGGTATACATATGAAATTAAGAACTGAGTTATTGTTTCCTGTATTCTAAAACTACAGAATGTACCTAAAAATAATTTGAAATGTTGTCGTGAGCATGGTATCTTGATTCTCCTACTTTGCCTCATCAAAACCTTTTCCGAAACCTGTAATCATACGAGGCATAGCTTAAATACATATGTATCTTTGAACGTCACTATTCGATATAATGAGTAATATAAAGGAGATAGCTGCTGTCGAAACTACAAGCGCTTACTGCTGTGTGAATGTAATGGGTTTAGCTGCCAAAACCACAAACGTTGACTGCTGTATGAATGTAAAGGAGTTAGCTGCCAAAACCACAAACGTTGACTGCTGTGTGAATGTAAAGGAGTTAGTTAGCTGTAGAATTCAAAGGCGCTGACTGCTGTATGAATGTAAAGGAGTTAGCTGTAGAAATCAAAATCGCTGACTGCTGTATGAATGTAAATGAGTTAGTTAGCTGTAGAAATCAAAATCGCTGACTGCTGTATGAATGTAAATGAGTTAGTTAGCTGTAGAAATCAAAAGCGCTGATTGCTGTATGAATGTAAAGGAGTTAGTTAGCTGTAGAAATCAAAATCGCTGACTGTTGTATGAATGTAAATGAGTTAGTTAGCTGTAGAAATCAAAAGCGCTGACTGCTGTATGAATGTAAAGGAGTTAGTTAGCTGTAGAAACGAAGATACCCACGGACCCTATTCCTCGATTAGTGTATCAACATGTTTTTTCTTAAAGAGGAAATAAGTAATTAACTCTATTTAGCTTGTTTCACACTTACTGTTGAATGTTGTAGAACTACAAGTTATCAAGAAAATAAATAAATATTCACTCCATTAAACAACAACAACAATAAAACCTGAGGTGTATAAACTTGTGACATCAACACCAACACCAAATCTTAGATTCAATTTACGAATGGAAAATAAAAAACAAATCACAGAATCCTGTCAAATCAAACTACACTAACTTCACAGTTCATACTGAAGCCTTGAAGTCTATATTTTGAAGTTCACACTAGCTAACACTGTACGTATATGTTCAAAAACAGTAGGGAACTTTTGAATTGCTTGTTTGAAATAAAACAATTGAAAATGTTGTGAACTAAAACTTCTTAAAAGAGCTTTTAAATGAGTTATTTCTCTTAATCATATAGTCTCCAGCCTACAGCTAGAGCTACGTGGCTTTGTTACGGTGATATAAAAAGCAAGGGAAATATGTCAAGTCTTTCAAAAGTCTAGACTTATACGTGTGGTCGAAGTGACTCGTTTCTTTCATTATCATATGATCAAACATTATAGAATTTCTAGAACAAGCTTTTCTTTTTAGTTTCTGTCCATTGTATCTTCTGATCAAAAATGTTTTACTTTCCCTTTCGGAGATACCCATTTAGATGAACAATGAGTATTTGCTATGATTGGTTTCAGATTTTGCAACTCGGTTTCTTTGGGTTTGACTGAAACCAATATCTAACTACATGAGTATCGGTATCTATTTTTTGAAAATTTCAATCTGAACGTCACTTTAAGTGCACGTCGACTAAACGGCCAGGCTAGAGAGCCCAAGGTTCAGATATAACTGTACCTTATTTCTAACTATTAGCCAGAGAGGGGGAACCTAGTCAGCAGCACCGCCACCTATACGGCTGCTGTCAACGGAAATGGAAAAGTGGGATTGACAGTCACTCTTATAATGCTCCTACAGCTGAATATGTAGAGCGTGTTCAGTGTCTCGAACCTTAAAACTTCCTATCCACAGCTCTGTGCACTAATCATAAGGCCACATACACCCCAAAAAGAGTGTCCGAATAATAAGCCAAACACTTCTCTAAGCGTGAAAGTATTACTAATTCTAAGTAAAACAAAAACAACACGAATTCAGCGTGGAAAATGGAAGCACAGGAACAATGACCTTTTCCAAAAATTGAGAAAGGCGCTTTTTTTCAGAAATAAATATTACAAGATAAAATATAATATGCGTTTTTTTTTAATGTTAACTTGAAAGCGTTTACTGATGCAGTACTTAAAAAAATTAGTCCGGTCAAATCTCATTTATTGTTTTAAAGGAGTTTCCATTTTCTCTTTGAAGGCTGATGGGAATGCAAATTAGCGTTTGTTTGTTTTTAAACACAAATTAAAATAAAATGGAAACACTTTACTGAGGGATACTTTAGTAATTAACAGATAACTAAAAATTAATGTGTAATCTCAGATTTTACTTTGTTTATTTGTTGTTAAGCGCAAAACTGCACGATGGGCTATCTGTACTATGCCAACCACTGGTATCGAAACTCATTTTGTTAGCATTATAAGTCTTCAGACTTGCCGCTGAGTCAGTAGGGTGAGGCTTATAGTTACTGTTCCGAGAAAGAATAGTAACAGATTCATTTGTTTTAAACCCGATGAAACTCGAGTATCCTCGAGTGTTTGAAAGATTACTACTTTTTGGAAGCAAAGTAAGTTTTTAAGATCAATCAAAATGTACTTTATTGTTCGTGTGCAAACAAAGTGAACGTTTTAGGCTATCATGGATAGAAAACTCTAATTCATTTAAAAGATAAGAAACATGTTTTTTTTTTGTTATTGTTATCTTTTTGTAACATTTATCTAATGTTAGCGTACGAAATCCTAAATTAGATTAACTTTTAATTGATATATCAATACGAAATAATTACTTTGTTCTACGTAAAAAAAATTAATTAAGATCGTTTAATAATGAAAGGAAAGCCTTTGGAAATGTTGACCTTTTTTACAATAACTACTTTATAGTAATTTCAGACTTTTTATTTAATAACATCTATAAATAAGATTCAGTTCTACCACCAGCAGTGGTCACCATCTATTCCATTGTTTATACCTATAAATAACATCCAATTCTACCATCAACAGTGGTCACCATCTATTCCATTGTTTATACCTATAAATAAGATTCAATTCAATTCTATCCGTCTGGACGTAAAAAAAATCGGATTAAATTGTTTTGCCCAATTCATAAAATTTTATTATTTATTTATTTACTGACATTTCAGCTTTGTCTTTTATATGTATATTTGATACAGATTATTAGAAATACATACTATAATATGATTTATTATTACTATCAATTTATTGTTCACTAAATGTGAAATACTTTTTAAATACGTAATGTAGTAGTGAGGAAGATGTAGCCCAGATATTTGTTTTCCAATACATTTCCAAACGTGCTCTTGTTGCCCGTTTGCTGGCCATGGTTAGGGCGCTCGACTCGCAATCTGCGGGTTCGAATCCCCGTCCCACCAAACATGTTCGCCCTTTCGGCCGTGGGGGCGTTATAATGTGACGGTCAGTTCTACTATTCGATGGTAAAAGATTAGCCCCAGAGTTAATAGTGGGTGGTGATGACTATCTACCTTCCCTCTACTCTTACACTGCTAAATTAGAGATGGCTAGCGAAGATAGCTCTCGTGTATAATTTTGCGCGAAATTCATAACAAACCATAGCCTGTTTACAAAACAAAAACTGGCTGATACAGAAGAGAATGTGTTAGTTCGACTGACAGAACGTTAAACTAGTATCATTTTTTTATGCAACTCTTGTTTTTTTTTTGCGACAATTTAAACAGAAAGTTTTGTCTCGTCGAGTTGTTTTCCTTTCCTCTTATGTCTTTATTTATTTGGTATTTTGTATCTTGTTTGTATCGATTTCAACAAGACTTATTTCAATATTTTATTTAAAAAATTAATGCTGAATATATTTCTTGTAAAATAGCGCTTCAAATATTATGATGGTGTTGCATTTATGCTTCAAGTAAAAT
>NW_013665854.1:409915-421002 GCF_000517525.1 Limulus polyphemus | reverse complement strand
GCCAAGGTACAGGATAGTTCTAGAAACGTGGCGTCACAGTAGTCATGTGACTCGCTGACCCAACAATATTATTTACAGGCCCCCAAATAGTCATTCTCTAATTGATTTAATCTGGTCTGTTTATCTTTACATACATTAAAATAATAAATTGTGTGTGTGTGGACATATAGAAGAGATAATATATATATATACTGAGTTTCTACGAAATTTAAATGAACGTACGTGCTTCTAAAAACTAATTTAGTATAACCGCAGAATAATAATTATAAACGTTGAAATGATCTATTAAATTACCTCCGAGTGGATTAGTGGTAAGTCGTTGGACACTTATTACACTATAATTCAGATGTTGATACCCTTTGTAGGCACAGCACAAATAGCCCATTGTGTAGTTTTGTGATTAATATCAAACAAACAAATCTACATAGTTTTTTACGTTTGAAAAGTTATGTGAACGTATACTTTTCTGTGTGTGGAGTGGGGGTATCTTTATGATCATTGTTCTTTTGATTCTAATAATAAAAGGAAATGTCGTCATAAAAAGCCAAACCTTGAGTTTTTCATCTGTACCAGAAACCTGTGACAGTCATTGCTGAACTAAAACTTCTTTTATCGTTATGGGGAACATCAACTCAATTGTACGTGTTCAATTAGAAAATATATTGCATCATAAAGATCTCCACTAGCTTAAGACGAAGGACTCTAGTCTGAAACAACAACAACAAAAGAACTTCGAGAAATGAAA
Organism: Limulus polyphemus; assembly: GCF_000517525.1. Lineage (NCBI taxonomy): Eukaryota > Metazoa > Arthropoda > Merostomata > Xiphosura > Limulidae > Limulus > Limulus polyphemus. The sequence goes on along the minus strand of NW_013665854.1, from coordinate 420,257 downwards.
AGTCACACTAGTTTTCTTATTATTATTACTTGGCTTCACCAAAGACACCCAATGTCAAGAAAGTAACACCGTGGACGAAAATATAAAGGACTAACGTATAGCCCGTCAACAGTGACGAGGCAAGTACTACCACCCCCACCACATAGTATACCCTAACCTCACATTTGATAGCTAACTGAAATAAATATATTTTGAGAAATCAAGCTTGACCAACAAAGGGGCAGAAAATTGTAGTCGAGGCAGTCAAACGACGGTAAATTCATTTGTGAACCAATCAAAATTAAGATCATTCACGAAATGAATTAGTGGCGTATTCATAGAATGATTATTGGTAAAAATCAGTTAGATTAACAACTTCTAATATATAGAAAAGCTAGTGAGTTTTGGTAACATTACGTTCCAACAATGGCTTTTATGTCATGTCGTTTAGTAACAAAAGTATAACGTCATATTGTTGCTAGTCTGTGTACTGAAAGTTTAAAATGAAATGTATATACAACAAAACTGGAAAATATATTTGTTGATTTCTTAATTTAGAATCTCCGGTGATTAAAGAGGTTTGTTTTTTTATTAAAAACGTTGGTGATACAACAGAAAATAGCTTAATTCAGAAACGATTTAAGTTTAAAACTGAATCGATATTTTTACTTTTATGATATATTTTATGCACTTGGCTCTAGGCTAGGTGATTTCATACCACATTTTTACTTTAGGCTTATTATACCAACACTCACTACACTTATAAGGTTTCACGGCACCCCCTCACAGCTCCCTTTCACCCCGTCACTAAACTCGTAATGGGTAGACAATAATCGAACTTTTCTCTCTAGATAAATACATTTTGGGTTTTATGACTTCTTCTATTTCGAGTGGCCCGACATGGCCAGGTATTAGGGCGCTTGACTCGCAATCTGAAGGTCGTGGGTTCAACTCCCCGTTCCACCAAACATGCTCGCCCTTTCAGTCGTGGGGGCGTTATATTGTGACGGTCAATCCCACTATTCGTTGGTAAAAGAGTAGCCCAAGAGTTGGCGGTGCGTGGTGATGACTAGCTACCTTCCCTCTTACACTGCTAAATTAGAGACAGCTAGCACAGATAGCCCCCGTGTAACTTTACGCGAAATTCATAACAAACCATAGTCTGTTTGCAAAAACAAAACAACAACAACACACACACAAACAAACAAAAAACGCTGGTGACACAGAAGAGAATGTGCCAGTTCGACTGACAGAACGTTAAAGTAGTATAAAATTTTTGATGCAACTCTTGTTTTTGTTTGCGTCAGTTTAAACAGAAAGTTTTGCCTCGTCGAGTTGTTTTCCTCTCCTTTTAGGTTTTTATTTATTTAGTATTTCTATTTTGTTTGTATCGATTTCAATAAAAAAAAATTTTAATATCTATTTTCAAAAACAGCAGTTTGTGATGACTAGGAGATAACTTTAAAAAGTCAAGCTACCAACTGAACGAGACATTGGTATTTTCCCCAATTTCTCGTTGGCTTGGCATATATATATAATGGTAACAAGCTGGTCTTTAGTTCAGATTACCCTCTAGTTTTGCACTGATATATTTATGCTGCTTGACTTAAGATATTTATTGGGCATTCAATATAAATTTGATCGGGCTTCAAACATTTTACTTGAAGTATAAATGCAACACCATCATAATATTTGAAGCGCTATTTTACAAGAAATATATTCAGCATTAAAAAAACTCCGCCGGGCGTGGCCCAGTATTTAATGTGCCTGAACTTTGAATCTAAAGTTCGCCGTAAAAAAAATCAGAAAAAAAAGAAGCATTACGAAGTTTTTCTTGTTTCAGGTTGCAATGATTTTATTCAAATATTCTAACAGAGAGAGAAAGACTCGTTATGGTTGTTTTAACTTAAGAGTTCCTACATTGAAGTTGATTATCTTGTTCGTTTGCAGACAGTTTCGTTAGTCAACATATTCGCTGCTGCTAACATGGTATAAATAGCTCGTCTAACCTCCAACACTAAAAATTCTTTGCTCACTATTTCATAAAGTTCATTCATGATGGTCCATCTGGTGGTGGTTGAAGGCGTAATTAGATTGAGAGTGGCTTTCTTTATCCATCGTTATAAAACGAAAAATAAATGGAGGACTGGCAAAATGAAAGATAGCAGCTTGTTACTATTAATTTTCAAAATTAAACGGTTAAGAGCGTACGTTTATTAAATTGAAAGATTGAAAATGCACGTAAACACAACAGCTAAACAATACGCAAAACTCTTAAAAAATATTCTGTTACTGAAAAATATGATGCACCAATGAACACTATATATCAAACACTAAAGTATTGCAAAGTAATATTCGTTAACTTTTCTAATGAAAACTCAATTCATCAAGATTTAATATGCAAGAAAATTTAAATGTAATTAAATATATTTAGGCTACTTGTGGACACTACAGGTTGAAAGTTCATATTTCATTTAACTGCGTATTGATCTGGTCTGTATATATTAAAATTTGAACAAAATTACATATCTCTATACAAAATAAAAGTTGTGACAGACGTCCAACATAGATCACTGGGGGGGGGGGGGTGCTTTAATTTCAAGCCGATGATAATTTCAAGTTTAACGTGTAGTTTATTTGGGCGACCTATAAAAACGTCATAAAGCTGGAAAATGAAATGTAATAAGCAACTACACCCAGAAAAGAATGTGAATAAGCTAAAATATTACATCTATATTTTATAAGTGAATAATTATTATTCATACATAAAGTGACCGTTTATGTGAAAAAAACAATAGGACAAATTATTCATTCTAAGGACCTTTAAATTCTATTTCCAGGCAGGCACATTTCTATAACTTGCAACGTAAAAAAAAAGTGTGTTATTGAACTGCACAACTGCGCAAAGAGAGTGAAAATAACGATGCAAAATAAGTTATCGAGTAGTACTGTGAGTGATTTTAATTTGCAAATTTTGTGAATATCTTTTGAAGTACAGAATACTGTCATTTTATGGACCACATATGTAAAAAGTGGACAGTTAAGCATCTCTGATAAAGTTTCCAATTTGTCAAGACACATTACTGAAAAGCGTACTATCTCCTTGGTTGCTTGCCTTAACAATAATAATATACATGCAGGAGACTAGATTCAGAAATTCCAAAGCCAAAAAAAACAACAACTAAAAAATAACTGGTTTCAAACGCTAATAAGAGGACATAGAAAGGTACTGTCAAATGACATGATTTCATCAGCTTATTTTAGGAGTAATAGGTGATTTAAGGCAATTGTGGGTTTACTACGGAAAGGAAAACATCTTAAATAATGCACGCCCACTTACGTGTAGGTTTTGAATGTAAAAGCCTGAGAAATTACCGAGGTTCTTTTTCTTCTACATTGTATTAGAAGTTTCTCGAAACATTGTTTATAGTTAAGCAAAAAGCTATAAAAAGTGTTATCTATGTTGTGGCTGTCATGGGTATCGAAACCCATTTTTTAGCGTTATAAGCCTTCAGACTTACTGTTGAGCCATTGGGGAGGGGAGGCGGTTTTTCGAAAAAGTCGCGATTGTTTAGGTCTGAACCCCAGTTTCAGAAATACCAGTCTAAACCAGTCAAAAACTATACAATATGGTAACACCTACCGGTCACACTTTGTAACAATAGTTAGGAAATATTCTCTAAACATTTTTATCACATAAAAACAATTTGATCCCAACGGTTAGCTTTGCGCTAAAACCAACAAATAAACACGAAACAACAAAAATATTTTTAGCCATGTTAAAGAATCAATTAGCCATTATATTTATCATTTTTAAAAGTTACACTAGAAATTACATTTACACAAATGTGATGGAATTGTAATAGGGTCCTCCAAAATTGGGATCTAAATCAGATACATGAAATTTCATAAAGTTTTCAGAAATAATGTTCTGTAACACTGCTAATACTTTGTTATTTCTAAGATTTCCTCAGAGAACACAAAAGGCAAAATAATTAACTATGTCTCAGGATTGAAGAATACGCATGATAGTAAAACCCGGGACGACTGTTATGAAGAAATAAACATGCATAGCAGTGATAATTTGTTTTCAGCGCAAAGCTGTACAATGGGCTATCTGTGCTCCATCCACCAAAGGGAGTAAACTCTGGATTTTAACGTTGCAACCTCGTAAACTTACCGCCGATCCATCAGAGGACAGTAATAATAGTTAAGCTGAAACAAACTTTAAAAGTATCAAGTTTTTGGTTGCTATTACAGAACTTGGCCCCCAGTGACAAAGCGGTATGTCTGCAGATTAGTACCGCTAGAAACCGGGTTTCGATACTCGTGGTGGGCGGAACACAGATGGACCATTGTGTAGCTTTGTGCTGAACTACAAACAAACATCCATTACAGAACTCTCACCATTAAGATCATACCAGAATAAGGCAGACCAACGTTCTGTTAAAACATTTAATATGTTCCCCCCAAAATTAATCACTCCGTTATGCTTATAAATCATTGTTTGTCAACTTATTATTATATTAGCATAATGTGTTTCCTTAGTCAAGGAGTTGTGATACAGTTATTGAAAACTTCAGTAGTTGATTAGAACAGTTTAAAACAATAACTGAATAGATTGGTGGTATAACTAATAAATCAGAAAAACAACTGAGATGGAAAAGCGTTCAGAAAGGTTGGAGCCTTGAGAGTGATATTATTGACACTGATTGTGAGACTCTTACTACTGAGCTTGAAACCTGGCACCATTGCTTGTTTCTGGCACACGTAAGCCCGATGAAATGCTGTCACATATCGTTGTTAAAGAACTAATGGAGACTTATCCAAATATTTTTATCGCCCATTGAATCATTCAAACGTTGTTCGTGACTGTTGCTTTTGGAGAACGTTTATTTTCAAAACTGAAGTCGATTAAAATGTATCTCTGTTCTACCCGTATCAGGAACGTTCGTCTGAATTAGCTGTGTTGCCAATATAAAACGAAATCAACCGTTACGTGAACTTCATGATTTCCGGGTTTTCATAGTTGAACTCAACAGCGTACATAGTATGTCACGGGTCTCATAGCAAAAATATTAAAAAAAAATTGGACCCCGTTTCCCACTCTTTATTGACATTCAACGTTTGATCGGTCAGATAGTTTATATTCTTGGTTAAAACAATATGTGCTTACCGTACTCATTACATCATGCAATGTACACCTCTGTGTGTGTGTGTGAAGATAGTATGACGAGACAAGGGGACCCAGGAGTAAAGTAAAAAATAATTATCTTAATCCCGGACCCCGTAGTAATGCTGTTGCTGCTACGCCACTTGCTAAAATCTTTGTATAATTTTCTTTCCTAAACTTCGTAATACGTGTAACCATTCTCTGACAAAAATACTATTTATTTTGGTACAATTATATTCTAAGACCGACTCGCAAAAGACACTTATTTCGTTGAATCACAGTGGGGAGGGAGGGGGCAAAAAAGCCAACTTCTGTGTTTCTCTGTGAAAACAAAAGTGGGGAGGGAGGGGGCAAAAAAGCCAACTTCTGTGTTTCTCTGTGAAAACAAAGTGGGGAGGGAGGGGCAAAAAAGCCAACTTCTGTGTTTCTCTGTGAAAACAAAAAGGGATGTTTATATATTATTTTGACGCTTGCGCTGTGTCAAATTGTGGAATTAGAGTGACTCAGAGTAGGAGTATAAAGTTAAATTAATGTAAGCATATAAGTTCAAGTAAGAGGATATCACGTTTCTTCGGGTAGAGGTATCTCTGAGTATTGTTATTGACTAAATGGTACAGAAACTTTTGTAATGTAAAAGTATGTTCTCTATTACGCTGGGCACGAAAAGATCATCGAAGCGTATATATTTTCATACTCTGTCGTTATAATGAACACGTATTTCTCATCAGTGTCACGCACACTTATTAAGCACGCGACTAGCATAAAGTGCCATGTACACGTAGCTCACGTGCGTTTCACACATTTAAGTTCTTACGGCTCGCGCTAAAAAAGCGTGGTGTGCGTATATATATATACGAAAATCACAGAATGACATGTGCATGATAATATTCCTTGGAATCAACAAAGTGGAACTAAACTCACCATTTTCTCAAACTTTTCCATCGGAGGACAGAAACGGGAAGTTTGAATAATCAGATCACGAAGTAACCCGTGTTTGAAAACGTTAATTTACAATTTTGTCAAGCAAATGGTTTCCGTAGTTTAAGAATGTTGACAGCTCGATTTGTATTTGAACGTTATCCACTATTAAAAAGTTTAAGATCAACTCACGCAATATGTGCATTGAAGTGCTAGAAAACCGCGAGGAAGTTCAGCATGAATCAATGTGTATTAAAATGCTAGGAAACCGCGAATAACTTCAGCGTGAGTCAATGTGCATTGAAATTCTAGAAAACCGCGAGGAAATTAGCATGAATCAATGTGCACAGAAATAGCATGTTAATGTACATTGATTGATTCATGCTGAACTTACAGTTTTCTACCAGAACACTATGAGTAAGATCAAGATGAATCAATGTGCACAGAAGTGGTAGAAAACCGTAAGTTCAGCATGAATCAATCAATGTACATTAAACATGCTAGAACACTGTGAGTAAGATCAACATGAATCAATGTACTGAAATAACTCAAGCTCACAAGAGGTTGAAAATCAAAAACTACTATTCATTTTCTGCAACCAATTGTAGGAAGGGGGAGGATGTTGCGCTGAATCAAACAAATTAAAAAAAAAGAAGGCTAAAGATTAGTTGTGAAACAAAACACACGCTAGGTTTCATTCCATTATGGAAACAATCATTTGGCAGGTTATCAGCAGAGTCTGGACCAAAGATTAGTTATCTGTAAAGGAACTCGTGTAGAATTCTAAAAGTTCATCTTTGCAGAAAAATTTGTTCAAAATGATTTCATGCTCTTGCATTTATATACACGCTTATTTGTATTTTCATATTAAAGATATATATTTGTGTGATTCTATACCATATAATTTTATTTTAATGCTAATCAGAGCTTCTGGTCGTTTCTCCATTTTTCTAACCAATAGGACTTTGAGCTTCCAAGTGACTTGGTGGCAGGAATCCGACTGAAATATTGAGTAATCAAGTTATGAGGTCCACCCATAAGAAAGGCGCGTGCTTGGAATAAATACAAGATGTTGCGATGAAGAATATGTCATTGTGGGTACTAGGCTTTATATAGACTTGTGTATTGGCTTTTTACATGCTACAGATCGACAGTACTGACTACTCAAAAACGAACACGTTTATTGTACACAATGTTTCTTAGTTCAACGGAATGACTATATAGTTTTTATATGTTGAAAAACAAAAAGTATTACACATCGACATCAGGATCCTTTATAAGTGTGATTGTATTTAATTTTATCTACGTCTTTATATATAATACGTGTTTTTGTATTAGATAACTTTACATACGTTATACACACACACTATATATATATATATGAAACAATATAAAAATATTTTTAAAAACTCTTTATTTATTACTGTTAATCTAAAAGAAATAAATAAAATCACAAATAGATAAAAGCATAAAATACCGGTTTCGTATCATCCACGATACTCTTCAGTTTCTACAGTAAAGCTTTCTCTAACAAGACATACTTAACAATGTAACACTTCCCACGTTGTCTAACCTAAAATAATGCTTTATATATGTTTTAAACTCCCTCTATATGTTAAATAATGTAACATTTAATGTGGTTTTAAATTTATCAATAAAATAATTTTAATAACATAATCTCTTAGTCTTTTCCCTAGATACGAAGTTGGAAATATGTGAAATAAATGTTATTGTAAAGTATGATATTTCTCCATAATACATTTATTAATGTGTTCATTAACAGGTAATGGGCTATTATTTGCATTTCTGACATGAAATTTATGTAAATGTATTCTTAAACGTAAGTTTTCTGTTTCTCCAACATATATTCGCTTACAATAAATACAAGATAATACATAAAGAACATTATGTGAATTAGAACTAACTTTAGAGTTTATTTTCTCCCCAATAGGGTCTATAATATATTTAGTGTATGTAATATAACCTTTCCCACAAATATAACACTTAGGTTTATTGCAGGGAAAAATACCTTCATCAGATTTAAAATGGCATGTAAACTTTTGGGCTGACTTTGTGACAATGTGATTTGTTTATTTTCAGACTTAACTTTTAGAGTTTTATCTGAAAATCTTTCTAATTATTTTTGGATATCATTAATATTAATTTTAACTCCAGGGTAATACGTTATTACAAAAGGAATAATTTATTCTTCTTTTATATTATTATTAGTTTCCTTTTTAATATTACCTAACTTACAATATCTCTCTATTATATTTTCTGGATAATGATATAAGGTTTTAATTATATCAGTCAGTGTTCTTGAACTTCCGTAGGTTTAGTTAGAGAATGTCCTGGAAGATACGGTATTTATGCTTTTATGTATGTATGTATGTGTGTGTGTGTCTATATATATATTTGTGTGTGTGGCTCGAGCAAAGCCTCATTGAGATATCTGCTGCTTCTACTTGTCACTGTCCCACAGGAGGACGGCTCGGCCATAAACAAAAAGTGTCGCGCTTACTGAAGAGACAAACAGAACTAAATTATAAACTGCAGCGTGGGAATGTGAAATGTATCCTAGTAAGAGAGGCATCAGAAATAGTAGGGGATGTACACAGTCTGCGAAATATAATCTCTATTAAAAATGATAAGTGCTCAATCTCAGATGGTATAACATCTTAAACTACCTTTCACTCTTTGCACCCAGTTGCGGGAGGGTTGATGTTCCGAATCAAAAACAAAAGTCGTTTTCTAACAATTACTAAACACATACAATTAGGAATCCTATACCATGTAGCTGGCGGTCCAACCCTCATTATGGCCACAAACAGCATAATGACACCTGGCATGTTTAGATCAATATTCAGTAATCACAAAAGAAAGAAAACTAGAATTCACCCTCGTATTTCAGTAATGTAGTATGTTGCCACCTTCTTTCTCTTTTTGTATGCCCCCCAGTGGCACAGTGGTATTTCTGCGGACTTACAACGCTAGAATCCGGGTTTCGATACCCGTGGTGGGCAGGGCACAGATAGCCCATTGTGTAGCTTTGTGCTTAATAACAAACAAACAAATATATTTTTGTATATATAGTTAATATTTACATATATATAAAACACACACATACATATATATATATATATATACGACAATGAATATATTGTTGGTTAAACCTAGATGAATGTATTCTTGAGATATCAACTTCAATTACGTATTGATATACGCTATATGTAGATAATACTTCTTTTATTATCCCATACGATAACTTAGTCTAGCAATAAGCATGACTTGAATCCTAGAGTATATAGTAAGAACACATTACCCGAGTATAATATGTTCGGACTGTATTCCTTGTGAAAGATTAATGGGTGTACGTTAGAAAAGTGATCAATATGAGCTGTAATGTGCATGCATGTACAATCCGTTTGTCTACATGCTCTTCTCCCTCCCCCTGTCCTTCCCTTTTCCTAGTAAAACATTTTCAGCGATATAACTTTCCTCATTATTTCAATCACCTGACTTACACCTACATTGTTGTAGCAAGTCCACATGATAGTTGCATATACATAGTTTAGGATAAACAGCGTTTACCCACCTCTTAGTAGGGTAATACCGCGTTTATCCACCTCTCATTTGAGTAATACCGCGTTTACCCACCACTCATTTGAGTAATACCGCGTTTATTTAGCTCTAGTTTGGAAAAAAAATCTCGTTTACTCACTTTTGATTTGAGGAATATCACGTTTACTCAATTCTCATTTAAATACTGTGTTTACCCACCTCTTATTTGAGTAATACCGCAATTACCCATCGTTCATTTGAGTAATTCCTCATTTACCCATCCTTCATTTGAGGAGTAACGCATTTACCCATCCCTCATTTGAGTAATACCTCATTTACCCATCCCTCATTTGAAGAGTACCACATTTACTCGCTTCATATTTGAGGAATATCACGTTTCGTGAATTATCATTTGGCGAATATTGAATTTATCCATCTCTTACATGGGAACTATCACGCTTGCTCTCTTTGTTTAGTACCTTCCATATCACTGCCTGCCTTGGTTCCCAAATACGAAAAGGGTATTTTACATATTTATTTATTTATATTTTACCACCACAACCTATAACATCTATTGCCTACGCTCAAATGAACACGCACATGTACAAACGATTGTAAATAAAAGACCCCTGGATTTTCATACATCTTTGAATTTTTTTTTCGTTTGAAAGTGTTTTGATGGACTTGGTTCCGTTAGTTCGATTCGAAGAC